>NW_027203764.1:0-56902 GCF_024711535.1 Dipodomys merriami | reverse complement strand
TTAAAAAAAAAGAACCGGTACAATTTTTATTTTGATGAATATGTTGTCATAAGAAATATGTAACTGTTATAATGATGTTCTAAATATTTTTGCTTATTGATTTTTATGGACAGATTAATTTATGTGAGGTTTTATAATCATAACAATCATATTTTTTAATTGAAAGCATATTATATATTCTTTTTCATATATATATTTACCTGAGATATTATTGACATTTTAACATAAGAATTGAGGCCATGGATCATAATTATTTTAATTTTTTGAATAACAGTGTTTAAACATATTTTAATGATTATAGTGATATGTTGAACATATTGTATTTAGACATTCACAATGTTTTTAAATTGCTATCCTTATTACTATTTTCCACACTCATACGTAGTACATTTTTCAAATAATATTTTGTTACTCTTTTAAGTATCTCACAAACTACCATCAATTTTTAAATTTTTGATGATTTTCTTATCTTACCTCTATATTTCTTCTATTGCTTTCCCCCCAAAAAAGTTTCTGTAATTCTTTATTTACAGCAGATATCACTTTCATGAGTTCTTTTCTATTTATGTCTGGTTTGGCTGATTTTTGAAAGTTATGTTATGACTTAAATATGACTCTTAATAAGCTATAATTGCTCATACATAGAATAACACATATATCAATCAAAGAAATCAATACTAGTGTAAACTCATAACAAATAATTGCCATAGAAACTTCTCAGTGTATTTGTAAGTATAATTAAATAAAACTGAAATAGTTCTTTCAAGCTCTGTGTTATTGAGTAGATATGAGTTATTATTGACCCATAATGACACAATCACTAAACAAATGTCCATTTCATATATATGGTGTTCCCTATGTTATTTTTTGTTTTGTTTCTTAATTTTATTATTGTAAAGGTCATATACAGAGAGCTTAAAGTTACAAAAATCAGATAACAATTACATTTCCGTTCAAACAGTATTATCCTCTCCCTTGTTTTCTCCCAGGTTTTCCCTCCCCACTATCTGATCTGACCCTCCAAGTTGTATAGTTCAATTCCAAAATAGTGTCTAGTGAGTATCGTTGCTAAATTAGTTCACTTCTTGTCCCACTCTTTCTGTGTTTCTTCTTATCCTCCCCAAATCAGATTAATTTAGCTATTTTTAGTTTCTTTCATCAGTGTTATTCTTATAATACAGCTAAATGAAAACTTATGTATTCAAAGGGTATCTATTAGAACTTAAACTGAACAGTTCTATAAAATATAAATCCATTTTCTTTTTTTGAGGGGGGTCCAGTTGTGGAGCCTGAATTTTGAGCCTGGATGCTATCCCTCAGCTCTTCAGCTCAAGGTTAGCGCTCTACCACTTGAGCCATAGCGCAACTTCCGGCTTTTTTTCTTTTTGCTTATGTGGTGCTGAGGAATCAAACCCAGGGTCTCATGCATGAAAGGCAAACGCTCTACCACTGCGCCACCTTCCCAGCCCCTACAAATCCATTTTCTACATATATAAATAATATTAACATAGGTACCATAGTCCATTTTGTGCTGCTGTAACAGAATTCCTGAGACTGGGCCCATTATACTGAACAAAATTATACTGGTCCATATCTCTGGAAAATTTGTGATCGGTATAAAATGATTCTTTACATGTTCTTTCATCCTATGGCAGACAAGTAAAGAGAAGTGAACAAAGGACAAGAAGTCAAACTCACAAACTCAAGCAGATTTTAATTGCCATTAATCCATTCATATAGGGGAACCCTTCTCATCTAAACACCTCACATTGAGTCTAATACTCAAACATAATTTTACTAGTGATTATTTCAGTATTAAAGTAGATATAGTCAGCCCAGGTATATATGCTGTTTCATATAAGATGTTTGCAAATGAACTGTAGAGATACAATGCTTTGTAAACAGGAAAGTGTGTGTGTGTGTCATTTCCTTGATCCAAGAAATGTTATCTCAAAATAATTTTTCCAAGTATCCATTTCTTTAAGAATGGTCAATATCATTCCTTCTGATGGATGAGTAGAATTATATTGTGTATATATACCATATTTTTTTTTTACCTATTAGGCCACTGAAGGGCATCTGGGCTGATTGGATGTTTTGGCTATGGTAAATAATGCTGTTTTGAACATGGTTGTGCTGGTGACTTTAGTGTGGCCTTAAAGAGGGGGATGTGGGGAGAAAGCAGCCAAGAATTCATTGTATATACCATAGAATTGAGAAAAAATAGGGAAATGGTGGGTCAAAGGGTGTTGAAGAGGTTGAAGGGATGACATGGATCAACATGCATCATACACATCAATTGCTTTATGGCAAAAAAATCAATACATAAAAAGAAAAATGAATGAAGGGGTAGATTAAGATGGGTGGTTAAGAACATTGAAAGGGGCAACATTGAACAAGATTCACTGTATTCATAAACTGCTTTGTGAATAGCAAATCCTTTGTAATGTTACTTAAAGATAATAAAAAAAGCAATTAAAAAGAACTGTAGGTCAAAAGCCAAAAAAAGAAAAGAAAGAAAAAGAAAAATTGCCTCATTTTAAGCGTAGACATACTTTTTTTTTCTTTTATCAAGCACAAAGTTTAGACTTTACATGTTATTTTCATCTATCAGAGGTGAGATGATCCGGCAATTTAGCCCTTTAAGGGCCCTCAAATCATTTGGAATATGACTGTAAAAACACATATGTTTCTTGTGTGCTTCTTGTCCACTACTCTTGGCCATCTGGCTGTATTGGTCATTTTTAATTGCCATTGAATAACTTATTTAAAAAAAGCCAGATGGCTTTGGTAGAATTAAAGGTGCCATCTCATGTTAAATATATTATATTTTGTTCATAAACATTTTGTTAACTAGTATTTTTCTGGTATTTGGATTACAAACTATATAGTGCATTGCTCCTATGCTTAAGCTGATGATATACTGAAGAAAATAACCAAACAATGCTAATATATTTATATGTATATGTATATAAAATACACTTACACATAAAGAATGGAATTCCTCTGTTTGCAATCATTTCAATGCTATGGGAAATTTGTACTCAATGACAGAAAAATTATCAGTGCTTTCTCTTCTTTTAAATGATATGCTATCTTCAGTTTCAATAATGTGGAAAAACACTTGCTGTAATATTCGTAAAAATGAGTACTGTTCTAAAGATGTGAACTCGATAGTATAGCAAGTAAATTTGTTATAAAGATTAAAGAATTCTATAAAATTGGTATTGACCCACAAGTTAACCTGCTGACATTTAACTTAAAAATTAGCTTTATAAGCTGAAGAACAGAGGACAAGCCCTGAGTTCAAGCTCCAGAACCAACACACTCTATCACATACACAAAAGATAATCAAATCAAGCCAAAAATTGTCTTGTATATAACTTTATCTGATGTGGGGTGTGGAAGGGTTAAGCACAGAAATGGTGGGACAAAGGGTCAACCAATTTAGCAGAAATTGCTAGATACTACGTTGGAACTATACAATTTTGGGGGAGGGAAGTAGGGAGAGGAAAAACTGGGAAAGAATGAGGGAGGTAATGACACGTTTCAAAAGGAAATACACTCATTACTTGACTCATATAACTGACACCTCTCTGCATATCACTTTTACAAAAATATTTAAAATAAATAAATAAAACAAAAAGAAAAAATTAGCTTTATAGTAATTTTTATCAGAGCTTTAATTAATAATGATAATTTTCTAGATCTGAAAACTATGAATACATTTCAGAAAAAAAAATCAAGTAGCTTTCATACTTTCATGTAATGCGTTATATTTGCTAACTTGATAAAAAAAAACGGCATACTATATCACCACTTTTTAGTAGAAAATCATATTGGCATTTAAATAAATACCAGTATTATCAATTGGCTAGTTCAATGATGACATTGACATATATTTAAGAAATTTCAGTTTATATATTTAGTAACAATAAACAAAAAAATCTGAACATATGTTCTCACAAGTTTAATTTTTGTCCTAATTTTAAAAATGTATAGTTAGGGTCAAACTTTAGTAGCAATGTATTTATAGCAACTTCAAAATTTGCAAGATAACATCTTTCTTAATCTAGTCAGAATACTGACAAATCTCCCTTATCTCTTTGTATTATGACATTTTTGTTGACACTGTTGTATTGAAGAACTTATTATTAGCTAAAGCCTTTCCCAAAATAATCCTACTGAAAGATGGAACATCCTGATAAACTATATAATAACATTCCTAAGAAGCTATTAAAAATTGATACATCAGGCTGGGAAGGGAGGTGAAGGGTAAACAAAGGAGGAGGCTGCAATGCTTGGTAAGAAATGTATGCATTATCCTGCCCATGTAATTGTAGCCCCTCTGTACAGTATGTTCTCAAATAAAATAAAATAATATTTTTAAAAAATTGATACATCAGTCCAACAAAATCATTTTAATTATGTACTTTTGTGTACAATAAAACTTTTGAGTAAAAAATGCTGTTACATTTTGTGTAAAACAAAAGTAAAATATGAAAAATAATTTTCAGCTGTGGACATTGGCAAAATATGCATTGTAATATGTTTGGCTAAACTATTATTTCTGACTAATATTTTGTTGTTTGTGCCCATAATTGAAATCAAGAATAACCTGCAGAATTTGCTAGTAACTAAATGTTAATAATTCATAATATTACTTATTTTTGGTGATGTATTTCAGAGAAAATTTAAAGAACAACTTAGCCATATTATGACGCTGTTAATAATCTGAAACAGACTTGAAGGGAGTCTGAGAGCTTGTCAATGGTCAATTTTGTTTCTTTTTTGTTATTTTTTATTAGTTATCTTTAAGGAGTTGTACCAAGTTTGTTGCAATTTAACAAATAAATTTAAGAATACAATGCATCTTGATCTACGTCACCCTTTTCAACATTCTGATCCATCCCTTTTCTTCCTGTCCCTTCCTATACTCTTCTTAATTTTGTAGGATACACAATGGATTCTTGACTGCATTCTTCCCATCTTTCCTTTTCACTTATCCACTGCTTTGCCCTGACACTTCCCATATGAATACCTGCCTCTGGGTGGTGAACTATAATTTTACCTTTCTGAGGAATTACACTATAGTTTTCCACACAGAAATACAGTTTTATTTATTTAAATTCTTTCCTGGTTGCATACAAACACATAAACTCATTACCCTGGACATAATTACAAGTGAATAGATTATTTGGTACCTGGCTTTAAAAATTTAGAAACATTATTAGATTTCATCGTTACTTAGTGACCAAAGGAAAACATTAAAAAAATGAATGAATTCATTAGTAACTTCCTTATAGTTTTCCTACTCCTTCACTCATCTCACTTTTCTAAGCTTCTTACCTACCAATAATGGTGCACACCCATAATATTCAGGCAGCAGGAGGCTGAAGCAGCAGGATCAGCAATGCTTCCACAGACTCTAGGGCTGTGAACTGGGTTTCTTCTTTCTACACTTTTTCCTTCTGTGTATATTCGAATGCCCAGTAAGATGTGAGCTCTGGGTGACACATAGGGGTTCTCCCAGTATGAGTTCTCTGATGTTCAATGAGATGAGAGATCTTGTGGAATGCTTTTAGACAGTTCTGATATGGGTAGGCTTTGGCTTCAGTGTGAGTACTCAGGTGCTGCAAGAGGGCTGAGCAGACATTGAAAGTCTTCTCACACTCCCACACTCAAATGTTCTGTCCACCATGAAATCTGGTGTTATTTAAGGGAGGAGATCTGTACAAACACCTTCCTACAGTTCTGATATACATTGGCGCTTTCTCCAGTGTGGATCTAACTTTGATATGATTTCAAAAGATGAGTTAATATTTTGCTTGCACAATGTCCACAAGTTCACGAAGTCCATTCTGGTAGGACCAGGTTATGAATCTTTAGTGTGGGTCATTTTATGGACTGAAAACTACCTTGGGTTCCGGAACATTTGAATCTCTTCGTTGCATCGTCAAAGTTGGCTCACATAGTGAACCCTTCTAAAAAAGAATCTGCTGCTCTCAATGGTGAAATGCTTTTCTTAAAACCACTGTTTCCCTTGCTTCCTTCAGAGCCCTTTTGGTGAATGTTCACAGGGGACCTGCTTGCCACAGAACCGCTGCTCTCCTTGACTCTGCCCACTTCACAGTCCTTCTGGTAGAAGTTTTACATGTGAACCACGAATTATGTTTTTACCTCTCAAGCTACGTTTGCTCACGAACGTTCTAGAAGGAATGTCTAGGCTCCAGCCTCCATCTTCAGCACAGAAGGCATGAACCTGAGCATTCCCGGGACTAAGCCACTTCTTGGTTCAGGGTAAGAACTTCCACCACGTTATTTTTCTTCAATGGATTCATGGCAGGAAGAAAATCCAGTTGAAGTACTCCTATAGCCCCAGTTCATTCTAGAAAGGAGTCTTGAAGAATTTCTCTCTCCACTGGTCAGCAGTCTTTTGCTTTCTGTAATGGAGATATCAGATCAGCTTTGGAAAGATAGAGTTCCACTGAGACCAGCTTTCTGTAGTTTCCCAGTGTCACTTTCCTGTACAAGGAATTCTCTGGAGGCTCAGCAGGCCCTGCTCCTACAGGGTGAAAGTCAGTGCTGTTTCTTCAAAGTTCACTGGTTCATGTGACCAGGATACATTAGTCTGTAAGACCATATTTATGTTCTCTTCTACATCACTTTCATGAGTGAGCAGAGTTCAGGCTCAGGCTGTTGGCACCAGTGGACCCATGATTGGGAATTACACTCTTGGAGTTCTCCCCTGAATCAACTCTATTTCAGTTAATATTTTTGTATGTAATTCTATACCACCCAACAAATTTACTTACAAATTTATACATAAAATCTAGCTTTCAAATGTATGTGAAAGCATGCAACATTTGTCACTATGGCCTAGCTTCACATAATGTAATATTTTCCCCAGGTCTTTCCATTTCTTGACAAATGGTACTTAATAGCAGTATAAATAGTTATAAATTCAAATCCCATGTTATTCATTTTGCCATTTAAATGTCTTCCATTACCTTATTTCCTTTGAATTCTACACACAACTACAAGCATTTGTTTTACTGTTAACTTGATCCTGTATTTATTTTTCCTTTCTTTTTTCCTTCTTTCCTTCTTTCCTTGTTTCCTTCTTTCTTTCTTTCTTTCTTTCTTTCTTTCTTTCTTTCTTTCTTTCTTTCTTTCTTTCTTTCTTCCTTCCTTCCTTCCTTCCTTCCTTTCTTTCTTTCTTTCTTTCTTTCTTTCTTTCTTTCTTTCTTTCTTTCTTTCTTTCTTTCTTTCTTTCTTTCTTTCTTTCTTTCTTTCTTTCTTTCTTTCTTTCTTTCTTTCTTTCTTTCTTTCTTTCTTTCTTTCTTCTTTTATTGTGAAAATACTGTACAGAGGGGTTACACTTACATGTGCAAGGGAATGAATACATTTCTTATCAAGCATTGTTGCCTCCTCCTTTGTTGCCCCTTCCCAACCCTTCCCATCCCCACCATTCCTTTCTTTTTATAAATTGATTTTCCACTTATTTTGGTGGTTCACTTCAAATAGCAGCCTCTGTGTAGTTGCAATTGACTTTCAATCAATTACATTATTTTTCATTTGATTCAAATTTTTCAGAAATAAAAACACATCTCTACTCACAGGATATGTGCTAAATTTCATTCAATCACATATGTCCTTGTCATAGGTAAACTTGAACCAAAAAGTTGGCAATAATGCACAATAAATACTGGATGTATATTGTGATTAAATCAAACCAGTACTTGTATTTTACAGAAGAGCTCAATTCTAAAGCACTCAATTGGTTGGAAACTTAACTAAAAATAATGACAGTACTTAAGAATATTAGCCTAGCCATCATTTTCTATTCTGCTTTGAAAGAGAAATGTGTTTGTATTACTATTCATTCACCATGCGTCTAAATCTGAAATTTTATATGAAATGTTATATTTCAAAATGTATTAAAATTTTATTTTTAAAGTAGAGAAACTATATATTATCAGGTCTAAAAGCATAAAGTGGATTAATATTAAAAAATAAATGGCCAATGAAGAAAGAATTTGTGACTTAAACTCGGTTTAGATTCATTTGCCTCTTGTGGGTAATAGTGTCGTACACATTGAAAATTCAGATTTTTAGAAAAGGCCTGTTTTGCCTTCAGACTTGCCTTATTGAACCACCATTTACATCTCTGATGATAGTTGTTTAGAACATGTATGAAGTCAGATCAAATGGTGGAACCAATAATTAATTAATCAATGTTGATTTAAAAATATTAGTTGGCTTTGATTTTCCTTATATTTTGTCTTTTGGTCTGCACTATCTTTGTTAATATATCTTTTCTCCTGGCCAGTTTGAAAGGGTAATTTTTTCATCATACTAGTACAGATTAATACAGAATTACTCTTTTCATTCAGCTTTTTTTGGTATGGTGTTATATTGGTCATTAGTTTGGGATAATTAACAATTTAAACCTTTGGATAATTATTTGTGTGGAAAAACATAATCATACTTTTCACCATTCGTAATAATTCAGCTTTATTTTTGTCTCTTTTATATTTATTTCTTTAGTTTGCCTGTTCAGTTCATTATTCCAAAGTTTGTTGTATCATTCTCTTATATTTAATGTCTCATTTTTTTCTTGGTAGCTTGAATATTTCACAAGTATCCATGCTCTAATTTTTCTCCATTTCCTCATGTGCCTGTACTTCTGGATCGAGTTTTAGACAAAGTTTATTTTATAGTCAACAAACCCATACCCACACATACACAAACTAAACTTCTTAAGTATTACTACACCTTAACCAAGGTTGTCTTACTTCCATACTAACAATTAACATTCTCAAAAGTTTACTAATAAACAAAACTAAAGGATTTGGTTTAGTCCCTAAGTAGTTCACTCTTCAGAGAGATGTTGCTTCAATATTTAACCTCTCATTTTCTCACCTTCTAGAAACTCACGTCACCTTGACTTTTCATATTTTGTGTCTTCTCTAACCCTCATTTCTTTACTCCCCTGGATTTTCATTTAATGGTCTTTCACTGCACCACAAGCCTTTCCTAGTCAGCACTTGTTCTCCTTTCCATAATACTCTTATTCACATTTCTGGACACAACCACTGTACAAACTCTCCTACCCCAATTTTCAGACTTGAATTCCAACAGTGTAACATCTATGTATCTATGCATGTACGTATCTATCTGTCATCTGTATATTATTTCAGAATACTTACAGTTACACAAAAGATACTCTATAGAAACTCTTCTTTCTTACACTCAAATTTTCAAATAATTAATTAACTTCATTTTTATAATGAATCCTCAGTGAAGTATTTATGAATTCTTTTCCTTAAATTTCCTAATTAGCCTTGTCCAAAATGAGCCTACCAAAATCTTGCCTGGTATTCAACAACTACATTTTATATTTTAGAATCTGGGACTAGATGTTCAGACGTAAGCTAACATACATGTTGAAATAATTTCTAGCTAAAGAAAGACTACAGGATAATTTTCTTTTTTTCTAATCTTCCTTTGGACTACTACTGGTTGCTACTATTTTATGGGGTTTTTTGAATAAATATTACATTATTTCAATTAAGTAATTGTGAATAGTATTTCTTTTCATTGCACAGAAATGAGACAAGCAAATAAAATGTCTTAAATAATAAATATATTTTGTTGAGAATTTATCTCTGCTCTCAAAACCAATATATGTATTAGTATAAACATTGTTACATAATTTTGCAGCTACTGACTCTAGACTAATATACTTAAATTACAAGCTTATCCTTTAGTAATATTGAAGCAATGTATAATATGTACATTTGCTGGTGTGACAGAAGCTAGAACACTTTTAAACAAATTTAGGGTGAAACAAGTTGAAGGTGACCAGAGTAGGAGTAATGTAGTAATATACAAGATGCTCAGACTAAGTAAAATTTCTGCTTGTATTGCTGGGGACAGCTAGATTATCTTTTCCAATACTATTTCAGCATTCTGTGCTCAAATATTAAGCAATAACTTCTAGCTCTTGGTTGAAATATAAATTAGTTTCTCCTAAGAGAAATAATCTTTTAGTCTCTTTCTTTTAAATTTGGACTAGACATGCCAAAGACATATGAGCCCACACAATAACTTTAGAGTGAAAGATAGCTTCAGTACTTCAAAGTCATAGCCACATCCCTGCAGAGAATATTGAAGGAAAGCTTCTCATAAAATTCAACTCACAACCATGGTGCACAAATACTAAACTGTGAGCTTGAGAATGTGGGAAGACTAGGATTTATTATCAATGTCCCTCAGGTCGGTAGCAGACCTTCCAATACAGAATAAATCTAGGAATAAGTGGAACCAAAGAAGAGAGGCAATGAATTTCCTTCCTTGTTTTTATTTTTAATGTGTTAATCATCTCCTTATTTCTCAAGGATAATATTTCTAACAGCAATAGACTCTATGTTCTAAAAATGTGTTAGCAACTTTGGCGGGGGTTTGGGTGGGTAGTGGTGGAGGTGGGTGGGAAGGGATGGCAGGGGTAAAACAAATGAGGAGGCAACAATGCTCTGTAGGAAATATACTCACTACCTTGCTCATGTAATTGTAACCCCTCTGTACAGTATGTAAATAAAAAATATACAAAACTGAATAAAAAAGAAACAAAAATAAAATGTGTTAGCGTAATTTAATTAAGGTTTATAGACAGTGTATATTTTATAGACAGTGTATATCCTTTAATTTCCTTAAGTCTCAAGTTTAAAAATCTCAGTTTGTATATTGTCATGTCCCTGAGCCGAGGAGATAGCTTATTGTTGATAGTACCTTGATAAAGTAAAATCAGTTAAAAATACTTCCAATTCTGATTTCAACAGGAATCTTTATAAGTGTAGTAACTAGTGTTCTGAAAGTAGGAAGAAATGGTGCACTATTGAAATGGATTTTGGGAGAAAAGACTAAATGGCTTTTATCTCATGGTATACATATCATATTACATGATATATAACAATATAGTAAAAGTACTGCACATTTTAAATATACATGCAAAAATGTGAACAACGCTATAGAGATGACAATTTTGGCAAAAAACCAAAGGTAATTCACAAGATCTGAAGGAAATAGCATCCCCAGCATTCCTAGAATGGCATGATGAAGATATCTCAATGGGGGTATGGGTTGTGAACAGTTTTAT
This sequence comes from Dipodomys merriami, assembly GCF_024711535.1. Lineage (NCBI taxonomy): Eukaryota > Metazoa > Chordata > Mammalia > Rodentia > Heteromyidae > Dipodomys > Dipodomys merriami. Next base: position 45,741 of record NW_027203764.1, on the reverse strand, counting down.
TAGCCTTCTTTGGAGCGTTAATTAGCTGGAGATCTAAATCAAAATTGACAGCTAGCAGAATCTTTTTCTCTTGAGTTAAAGTCAAACTAATTAAATTCCAGAAGGAAAACATTTTCCTTCTAGGATCCTTGATCTGTCATCCTTGTATAGTGTAAAAAAAGAGTACTATGGCCTGACAATAATGTAATCAGCTGCTAGACTTTCACTACTTATGTGTTCAGATAAATATAAAATAGACCATTAATACTGTTAAAGATTATGCTTAAAATAATGCATGCACAAATCACAAATCTTTTTTTAAAATATCAGTATGAAAGATGAGTCCTATTACTGTCAGTCAATATCTAAGAAATATAGCAAATATTTGATAAAATATTTTCAATTTTATGTATTTCATAAATTGACTCAATTCATTAAGTGAAAACCATATATTCTCAACTACATACCTTGCTGTGTCTTTATTATTAAAAAAAAAAGAACTGTGTTATTTAATCTTTGGAGCCACAGAAGTTCAACTGTAAGGTTACAAGCCACTATTTTGCTGTGAGTTTCAGTTGGTAATCATTTCCTTCCTACATTCACATTTTCTTTTGGTCAGATTGCCTATGTCTTTATGGGATTGTAGTTTATGTAGTATTCCACAGGAACAGGGTACTGTTTGTCATACGTGGCAAAATACTATATCAATAACAAAAATGTAGTTTTCTATAGTTTATCTTATTCTGTACATACATTTTCCTTGTTGTAAATGTTAATGATATTTATTTTTAGATTTTTTTATTATTTCATCAAGATATACCTATAATTATTTACTTTGTTTTTCTTGTTTGGTGGACTAGTGAATTCCTTTAATCACTGGATATTTACTTTTTAATCAAATTTCTGATAAGATATTGACTTCTCTTTTTTTATATTGTCCATACTCTTGTTTATGTTACTCTATTACACAAGCATTGGTCCTCTTATGATGTCTCATTACTCACTGATACATGAGTCATTTTATTTCATTTTCTCTTTACATAGTTCATGTTGGATGGTACTATGGCAATGTCAGTGAGGTCAACATTTGTTATTTCCTTAATTGACAATATGGCCAATAATTTTTTCAGTGAAATGATTACCTTTTCGTTGAATTTTATAACTACAAGTTTGATTCAGGTCTTTTCACTAAATTAACTTAACCAAAGAAGTGAAGGACCACTATGATGAAAACTTTAAAAACCTGAAAAAGGAAATCAAAAGAGTACTTAGAACGTGGAAAAACCTCCCTGCTCCTGGATTGGAAGGATCAAAATCATGAAAATGGCAATACTTCCCAAGGCTATCTTCAAATTCAATGCCATACTTATCAATATTCCAACCTCATTCTTCAAGGAAATAGAAGAGGCAATCCAAAAATTCATAGGGTACAATGAAGGACCCCGAAAGCAAGAATGATCCTTAACAGAAAGAACAGTGCTGGAGGAATATCAATACCAAATTTTAAACTCTACTACAAAGCCATAGTAATAAAAACAGCTTGGTACTGGCACAAGAACAGACCTTAAGACCAATGGAATAGAACTGAAAACCCAGAAATGAACCCACATACCTATAGCCATCTAATTTTCCACAAGGGAGCAAGAAAAGAAAATAGAATGGAAGAAAGCAGCCTCTTCAGTAAATGATGCTGGCAAAATTGGTTAACCCCCTTTAGAAAACTAAAGCTAGATCCTTATATACCACCCTGCACCAGAATCAACTCCAAATGGATCAAAGAACTCAGAGTCAAAGCAGGCACTCGGAAAACATTACAGGACAGAATAGGAGAAATCCTACCTCTCTTTGGCATAGGCCGATTATTTTTTTATTGTGAGAATACCATACAGAGGAGTTACAATTATAAGGGCAAGATAACGAGTACATTTCTTATCAGGCATTGTTCCCTCCTTTTTGTTTCCCCTTCCTATTCCTTCCCATATTCCACCCATCTCCCCCTATCTGATCCTCCCCCCTCCCCCGACCAAAGTTGTTAAGTTTGTTTTTCCAAATAATGACTTGTACATCTCATTGTTGCAATGTGTCCACCTGTATCCCTACTTAAAAGATTTGTTTTTGCCCTTCCCCTCCACAAATTATACCAACATCAAATTCAGTGAAAGCATGGGTTATAACATAGAGACCCAGAAACACAACAAATCAAGGAAAGGTTGGACAAATGGGATTGCATAAAATTGCAGAGCTTCTGCATGGCCAAGGACATAGCTAGCAAGATCAATAGAAAGCCCACGGATTGGGAGAAGATCTTCACTAGCCATACAACGGACATGGAACTCATACCTAAAATATACCTGGAACTCAAAATATTAAATCCCCCAACAACAAATCCTCAAAGAAACAACTGCCCAATAAATAAATGGGCTAAAGACTTAAAGATAAACTTCTCTGAAGAGGAAAGAAGGATGGCCAATAGACACATGAAGAAATGCTCAACCTCCCTAGCCATAAAAGAAATGCAAATCGAAGCAACACTGAGATACCACCTCACCCCAGTTAGAATAGCTATACTTAAGAACTCTCATAACAACAGATGCTGAAGGGGACGTGGCCAGAATGGAACCCTACTGCACTATTGATAGGAATGTAAACTTGTTCAGCTACTTTCAAAGTAGTATGGAGGTTCCTCGAAAGACTCCACATAGAGCTCCCCTATGACCCAGCAATCCCACTTTTGGGTATTTCCCCAAATGATCACAAACAAGACCACACTAAAGCTACCAGCACAACTATGTTTATTGCAGCATTATTTACCATAGCTAAAATATGGAACCAAACCAGATGCCCCTCAGTAGATGAATGGATCAAGAAAATGTGGTACATATACACAATGTATTCTATGCTTCTATCAGAAAGAATGACATTGCCCCATTTGTTAGGAAATGGAAAGACTTAGAAAAACTTATATTAAGTGATATAAGCCACGTCCAAAGAAACCTAGGTCCCATGGTTTCCCTTATTTGAAATATCTGAAACAAGCAGAAAAGATCAGATAGCTTAATGTTAGACAAAAGAAACCCCAAGATAAGGACTCAAGTGGTTTTTCTTTCTTCCTATTGTTTCTAACATATTTATAGGGTAATTTTTTGTTGATTTGTTTGTCCTTCCCCCATGGTATAATCCCTATTTTCACTCTATTTGATGTTGGTATAATTTATGGAGAGGAAGGAAAAAAACAAACTGTTTTTTGTGGAGGGGGGAATGGTAATGAGCAGGGGGTAGAGAGTAGGGGGAAATGTAGTTGTGGAGTTGTGAGGGAAAGGATGATAGAGGAAACACCAACAAAGGAGGAGGCAATAGTGCTTGATAAGAAATGTACTCATTACCTTGCTCATGTGATTGTAACCCCTTTGTACAGTATTTTCACGATAAAAATTTATTTTAAAACTTACATATGTAAACACACACACACACAAACACACACACAAACACACACTCGGTGATATATGTTTAACTTCTTACTGGTTTGATTGTGTGCACCTTATATTCTTGATCACACAATATTGCATTTGTGCAACAGAGTTGCCTTCTTTGTAGTGACTTTATTATAGGTTATTTTTAATTATATGACCACAAAACTCATTTGAATAAAATGTAGTGAATTATACCATATTGTAACAAACTAAAAAAAATACAACATACAGAGAATAGTTATTTGAATATGTAGAAAGCTTTGCTGATAATCTAAATCCATGATTAGATAGTAATCTATAACATTAAAGGATAGAAACATGATTTGAATAATCTGATTCAACATGCAACAAATTACTTAAAATGTGAAGTATTTCATCTTAAGAAATGTGATTATATAAAGAAATTTTATTTCATCTTAAGAAATGTGATTATATAAAGAAATTTTCAAAATAAATTTAAGATTTTTACTGCAATACTTTACCACTCTACCATTTAATATTTTTACTAATTGAAATTGAATGCCAGGTGATGCTTGCCCATGCCTGTAATTCTAGCTATCTCAGGAGGCTGAGATTTGAGAATAGAGTTTCAAAGCCAGCCTTCGCAAGAAAGTCTATTATGATACTCTTATCTCGAAGGAACCATCAAAAAAGCCGGAAATGGAGCTGTGTCTCAAGTAGTAGAGCTCAGAGACAGAGCCCAGGCCCAGACTTCCAGCCCTAAGACATGTCAATAAATAAACATACAATAAACAAACAATAAATAAGAAAAAGAAAGAAAATAAATTGAAATGGAGCCATTCCTACGTAGTCCAGTATTGTGTAGGTTTATAAAATTCTAATCTCAAAATTTCAACTCATTAATTAAAATACCAACTAACCTTAAGAAATGATTGCTTACAGAATTTAGAGAAGTAATATCAATTGTCAGCCTTTCTCATAAAAAATGCAAATTTATCCTTAAATATTTTGTCTAAATAAATTTTTACTGAAGTGTTACATGGGGGGAGCAGCCCCAGGGTTTGAACTCAGGACCTCATACTCTCTCTTGGCTTTTCCACTTGATACTGGTGGTCAAAGACTTAGGCCAAAACTCCACTTCCAGCTTTATACTGGTTAATTGGAGATAATCATCTTAAGGACTTTCCTACAAGGACTGGCTTCGAAATATCAGCTTCCTGATTAGCTAGATTTACAGTTATGAGCCACAGGTAACTGGCTAAAAGTTGTAATTTATTGTGATTTTTTTAGTCTTATCATTAAGTCATTGGACAAAGGCATTGGCAGAAAACAAAGCAGCTTACAAACACAATATGCCTTGATCAGTGTTACCTCTTTCAACATTGTCACCAGTCTTTCTTCTACCATCCCCTTCTGTTTGGTAGGCTATACACTAGACTCTTGCCTGCATTTTCTTCCCCTTTTCCTCTTCATTTGTCTAGTCTTTCCCCTTGACCCCACCACGCCACTTTTGATATCTGAATTTGTGTTTTTTTCACTACATTCCCCATGTTTTTTTTGTTGGTTGGATTTTTTTGTCACTCATGAGGCTTGTGAATGCATATATATATATATATATATATATATATATATGTACATATACACACATATAGATGTTAATATAGAATATATAGTACATAAATATAAAAAATAGATTTTGATAAAGATGAAAATAAAAATTTTTTTATTCCTTAAGTGTTCTTCATATCAATTTATCATCTCTTCCTATTTATACTAACTTAGTCCTAATTATCTCATACTTGTATGAATAGTAAAGCTCTTAATTGGTTCCTCTTGATCTGAGATCCTATTTACATGAATTTCTTTTAAAAAAGCTTTTGATATAGCTTTAATAGATAACACACTTTTTCTAATTAAAATAGCTTTGTGTTTGTTTTCTCAAAGTTCAAAAAGTGGACTTAAATTATATTCTCAAAATTATTCCTACTTTTTCTGATTAAAAAATTGCAATGATTTTATTCCCAGAAGATTCCTCTGAGTAATGTATTATACATTTCTAAGCTCAGAAAGTTTTAATGCACAACTGTGGCAGTCATTCTTCTCTAAAAATGCATGTCAATTTTCATCACTGTAACTAAGTCAATTCTAATCACTTAATTCAAATTGTTTATTAATCAATTTTTAAATTCAGCAATGTGTTAGACTCTCATCACTGAGAAATAACCTATGCAAAACCAGTTAAAGGAGGGAAGGCTATGTTGCTTTATGGTTCCGTTTTAGTTGATCTTGGCTGAGAGAAAATGGCCAAGACAAGGAAATAAGTAACACATTATGGTGATTTGTAAGCAGAGAGAGAACTCCTGAATAAGTGTGTTTCTCATTTTCCCTCCCTTGATTCTAAGTTCTTAGACTTGAGGATAGTACACAATCAGTATGTGTTTTTCCACTTTGCTAAACTTCTCTGGGAACTCAGTCCCCCATACACCTAGTTGTGTATGTTATTGCTCTCCTGCATATTTTTCAATCCAATCAAAGTGACAATATGACTTAACCATTTCATTTGAACACAGCACCCAAACACATCTCCTTATCCAAAAACGTTCCACTTTTGTCTCCAAAAGGTGTACATTCATCTTCTGACACTAGCATAAAAGGAGAGGTAACAGAAAGCATTGCCTCTCTCCAAAATTCTTTGTAGCCTTGACTTCCAACATCATTCAAAATTCCAGGTTCAAAATGTGCACAGAGACTCAAAGAAAATTTTTAGCTGAGAGTTGCCATGAAAATAAAGCAAAATAGGGCTGGAAAAGTGGCTCAGTGGTAGAGTGTTTGCCTTGTATGCATGAGGCCCTGGGTTCAATTCCTCAGCACCATATAAGCAGAAAAAGCTGGAATGGACACTGTGGCTCAAGTGGTAAAGTGATAGCTTGAAGTGAAATGCTGAGGGACTGTGCCCAAGTTCAGGCCCCATGACCAAAACAAAAAAAAGTAAATAATTTTTTTTAAAAAAAGCAAAACCAATTATATGCCAAGTATATAGACACATGCCTTTAATTAAAGCTACTCATAGTGAAGACAGGAGGATCACAATTCTAGGGAAGCCTGAGTAAAAGCACTAGACCCTATGTGAAAAACAAACTAGGATTGTCCAGTTTTAAGTGGTAGAGTGCTTACTAGGACAGTATGAAGCTTTGGTCCAAGAAAGAAGAAGAGGGGCAGAGAAGAAGAAGAAGAGGAACCAGAGAGGTAGAGTAAGAGGAAGGAAGAAGAGGAAGAGGAGAAAAAAGAAGTAGAGAAAGAGGAACAAGGAGGAGAAAGAAGAGAAAAGAAGAAGAAGAGGAAGAGGATGACAGAGAGGATGAGGAGCACCATACTTTCAATATATAATAACATGGTGTAAACACTCCTATTCCAAAAGAAAAGAATTGGAGAGCAAGGAAAAAATGGACCAGTAACTAAATTAATGGACAAAGAATTTGACTTGAAATTTCTTAATCGAACAATGTGTAAACAGAGGAAAGGAGGTTAATAGCATTAGCACATGTAAAATCACTTATAAAATAGAAATGATATGTCATTTGATACTCACCAGAATGGGTAAAAGAAGATGTGCATTAGTAGGTTTGGCAAGGATGTAAAGAAATTGAAGCTCTCATACACTGTAAAATAGCACATTCATCTTGGAAATTAGTGTGTAAAAGTTCCTCACGAAGTTAGTTACAGAAACACCAAACAGCCTAGAAACTTTGTACAGCCTAGAAAGTTTGCCTATAGTTTTTATACACTTAAGTTCAAAACTTGTGCATCATCACAGCAATATTATCTATGACAGCCAAAGAATTGAAAAAAAATTTCAGGCTGACCAATAGGAAAACAGATCACAAAACATATTATACTCATGAAATAGCCCATTATCAAGTAAAAAAGAGAAATGGAGAATTGATATTAGTGGAAACACTGACAACAGGCTAGATAGAAAGAACTAGACACAAAATAACACATAAAATGATTTGATTTTCATGAAATTTTTGAATTATCAAAATGAGGCATAATATTAGTTTCTTTGGCGTTGGAAGTCTAAGGAGAATTCAGAATAGCTGCAGACAGGTATAAGATTTCCTTCTGAATGACGAATATTTGAGAATATTCCAAGGTGATAATGATCAAATATACTTTCAAAATACAAAGAATCCCTAAATTTTATAGAATTAATTTAACAAATATAACATTTTTCAATTACACATAAAATGATTTTTAAATGGAATAATAGATAATCTTTAACAAAAGTAAAAATAAATAAATGTTCTGGAATTTGGGAGTTGCACAGTCTCTCCTGCTAGGCATAAAATTAAAGTGTTCTACTATGAAAGTAGACATAGAATATAGCAAATTGGTGGAAAACAGGAGCAAGTAAAAAAAAAATCAATGCATATTCCACAAAATTAAGAAAAAATCAGAGAATAAGCAGTTGGGAGAGATGAGTGGAAATGTTAAAAAGGGATTAAAGTGATCAAGATGTATTGTATTCAAAAACTACTTTATTGAATTGCAACTCCTTTCTCCAACTATTCAAATAAAATATTTTAAAAACTAGCAAATAAAATAAATTAATTAAACAAAAATAAATAATGAATAGATAAATAAAATACAATAAAAAATAAACTATAGATCCATAACAATATATGCCACAAATTTATAACCCAAACAAGAATAAAGTAGTTTTGTTCGTGCTTCTAGATATATAAGGTAGAAAATTTTGACTACATCTAATTTATTGAGTTCTTTTGTCAATGGCATTAATTATGCCGGTAGTAAAAATAATCATGAAGTTCTGAAATGAACAATACAGTATCCAGGATATTACTAATTACTAATGCAAAGATATTATTGCAGAAAGATGGAATAGTATATGTTTGTATGATTAGATAAAATATCAAAATGATGTCAGAATGTATCATAGATTTCACAGAAATAAACAATAGAAATTTAAATGTATAAGCCAGGGAAATACAGCATGATTACAGCAAGTAATTTATCTTTTTTTCTCGGAAATGAGAGAAAAATAAAAACAACAGTTCACAGGACAACAGTCAAATGTGGTCAAAGTCACAAACACTACTTTTAATCCTATACTAGAAAGGTGAGGTCACCCTAAAACACGTGTGGGAAGGTAAAGACTGCACTGAATTCTTTATACTCACATTTATACAGTGAAACATGACCACACAAACATTCTTCTAATAAACTCAGCACCACCTTATGTTTATTAACACCTGCCTATGGTTTTCTAAATTGAAAAACTGGACCAACATCATTGCATTGTTATTAACATTTAGAGTTAAGTAAATTGGTTAGCAGAGTTTAAGCAAATGGTATGAATTCAACAGTACAGTACCAGAACTGTATACAACATACCATTTTTTAGTTTATTTTTGTATTAATGTGTTAATGCTTAGGCTTTCCTGGACTGAGATCTTCCTATTGAGACTTTGTATATAGCTGAGATGGCAGACATATGCTAACTTGACTAGCTATTGGATGGGATGTGATCATTGTTAGGTCTGCAGGAAGCCTACACCCATCTCCTTCACCAGCCTGAACCCAGTAATCACCTGACTGTCCATCACCTAACTGTGAGTCAGAAAAGGATCCTTGAATCTGAGGTTACTTTCTCCATGTCTATTTTCTATTGTGACTTATCCATTTAGGAGCTTAAACTAAGGATCTATGCACTGTCCTTGAGTTTTATGTTGGAGCAAAAGGCTAATAAACACCATATATGACTAAGCTTATATTAAAATGAAATGGTAAATTAATATATATGATAAACTGATAAGAGAACCTACTAATGCTCATGTGTGTGTGTGTGTGTGTGTGTGTGTGTGTGTGTTTGTGTGTGTGTGTGTGTGTGTTTTATAAGAGCACATTATTAATACTCTATTTGCTATAAACTTTAGAAAATTATCTAGGATATTATTTTTAGGGTAGTAAGTTCTATAGTATCGATGACATAAGCTTTCACCTTCCAGGATTTATTACTATGAATCAATCTTGAACCTTATCTGTTCTTGTTTGTTGAACCATGAGCTTTAAAAGCAAATTCTCCTATATCTGAATTTCCAACAGGGAAGTAGCAGTCTAACCCTACATTCATATCATTGAATCTCAAGTTAGCAGCTTTTGCCCATCAATAAGATAATTACAGAAGGGATGAACACACAACAATTAAATATATAGGGTGAAAGGGAAACAAAAAAGTAAGCATTTTTAACTCCATATGATAATGCCACAGGGGATCAAAGAACTACAATTAATTATCCAAAAAAGAGCCAACACACCTGCAAAGCATCCTGTTATATTGTTACAAGTGGTGGCTCTTGTTAACCTCTCAGTATGCCTAATATATAAATTAAGGTTTGCCATAGTTATGGTTTGTGTTTATTTTTTTGGTTTTTTTTTTTTTGGGGTCCGGTAATGGGGCCTGAACTGTGGGCCTGGACGCTGTCCCTTGGCTCTTCAGCTCAAGGCTAGTGCTCTATCACTTGAGCCACAGCGCCACTTCCGGCTGTTTCTTTTTTCTTATGTGTTGCTGAGGAATCAAACCCAGGGTCTCAGGCATGCAAGGCAAGCGCTCTACCACTGAGCCACCTTCCCAGCCCTGCTATAGTTATTATTATGAATCTCTCTGCTCATTTTTACCCCCCAAAAGGATGACTTATTTCTTCTATTTAAAGACAGGCCTTCATCTTTAGTGTTCAACCATTTAGTCTCTTCTCCATTATTACCAGCTCTTTGTCTGAGTATACATTTTTCCCCCTTGTTTAGGAATTGGTACCGAAAGTTAAAGAATCCAATCTAATAGAAAGTGTAAAGACCCCTATGCTCTAGGAGAGAGGTGTTTGTTTTTTTCCTCCCAGGATGGATAATAGGACCTATTAATAGAAAGGCTGCTCTAGAACTTTGTGTCACTGAAACTAGTACTGTATTTTTGTACTAGCTTTTCCTGAGGCTTTAACTTAGGGCATGAGCCTTGTTCTTGTGGGAATTTTTTTCTTGTACCATGTGAACACAACTCCACTTTGGTGGTTATTTGGAGATAAGAGTCACTTGGATTTATCTGTTTTTCCTGGCTATGTATTGCCATCCTCAGAACTCAGCCTGCTGATTAGCAAGGATTACTGGTAAAACAACAGTGCCCACTGCATTCAATGTTGCTTTTTGTTGTTATTCTGGATTCCAACTGCTTTCAGGGTGAAAAGCCATCACTGGGGACTCAATTTTGCATGGGTTTATTTTTATAACAATTTTAAAATATTTATTTGCTCTCTTGTTGCATTGTTGCTACTTTATCTTATCTTCATTTAATACTGGTTTTTACATTTTATAGTTACCACCATATTTCATGAAAAAATTTAAATTAGTACAGTATTAGTGGTTTGCTTCATTTGAGAAAGGTTCTCTGCCATAGAGTTCCCAACACATAGAGAGTCTCTTCACTTAAGACACCGGGATACCACTGGAATAAAGGGGCCTGACAGGAAATCAGAGAGAATCATTGGGGTATCTCCAGATAAGGGAACACTTAGCCACATTCCAAAAACTCAGACTGCCATGCTCAAGATCAAGAAACAAACCAACCCGGCCCAGAGGCTTCTCTACATATTGAGACAGCAATGGGAAGGTGGTAAAAAGGGTGTAAAGTGTGTTCTCTTTCACAAACAAAAGGAGGAAAACGTCCTCAGATTCACTGAGGTTGCTCCCTATGACAGAATCAGTAACAACTCCCAAGGGCCAGGTCGAAGACTCATCCACACTAACTTCCCAGTAATGTTTCCCAGAGCTGAAGACTTGGCATCCAAAAGCAGTGAAGTGGAGGGAGTCTTCAGAATTCAAAACCGCATATTGATGGTCATGTCTAACACTGCTCCCAGGACCTTGATTCCCCATAGTTTCATTGAAGGCAATCTCCACCCGGTACTGATTGAGCTTCTTTTTCATTCCAGGCATGGGAGGGGCACTGAGCTGTGGCCTCAGAGGAAGTGGCATGAAGACCAACACTGACACACAGCTTTCTAGGGTCAACTCTACACCCTGAAGCAGTTCCACATCTGGCTTCTGGTATGTTTCGATCAGCTCCTGAAACATATTCCTGAGCTGATGCTTCTTCTGAAGCATTTAGGTTTCCCTTTCTCTGAGTTGCTGTAACATGGCTCTTCCTTCATTGATCAGTAGCTGGGAATGATATCTTTCCTCCTCCTGGACAAAAAGCTGCAGCATTCTAAAAACATCCTTAGTCATGTCTCGGTAGAGGTTCACATAATAAATCCATTGGTTGGTGAGTCTCTTCTTCTCCTGTAAATTGTGCTGGTTTTCTTGAGTCTTTTCCCATACAGCATGCACCTGCTTTGAAATCATCTTCCTCTGCACATCAGCAGCCCTTTCTATAGAATGGTGTTTGTGAGCCCTGTGCTCCTGAGACATGGAGCAGCTCCTACAGAGCAGGGCCCTGTCTACCTCACAGAACATCTGCTTGGTCTCCCTGTGTGTCCCACACATGTATTCCTCAGAGCTCAGGAACTGCCTGAGTCTGGCTCTTCTGGCAATGGCCACCAGGCTCCTCAGAACCACGTTGGTTTTCAGGTTTGTCTGCTGGCAGGGTCCCTTGCATCCTGGGCACCTGGCTGGAGTCTCTTCCCAGCAAAGGAAGAGACAAGGTCGACAAAAACTGTGCCCGCACTCTAGGGTGACTGGCTCTATGAAAGTATTCATACAGATGCCACAGCTCAGTTCCTTCTGGAAGGCCTGGACAATGTCAGGATCCATCATTCCTAGAATCTAATGAGGTGCTGGTGACTCACCCCTAAAAGCCTAGCTACCCAATAGATTGGGATATGAGGATCAAGCTTTGAAGCAGGCCTGGGCACCAAAGTCCCCCTGACACAGACTCTTATCTCCTATTTACCACTCCAAAATCACAAGTGGGCTGTGATTCAAGTGGTAAAGCACTAAACTTGTCCACAAAGTGACCTAGGGATAATGCCCAGTCTTGAAAACAAAGAGGCCCAGCAACACTGCCCTACCACTGGGTTCAATCCCCACAACCGACAAAACACCACCACCAACAACAACACCAAACCAAGGAAAGAAGAATTAAAAGAGGAGTAGATTCTCCCACTCTGATCCTCACCTGGAGTATCCAAGCTCCAAACAGCCTCCTCCTCCTGAGGGATCTTCAGCAATGCCTGAGTCTCAGACTTCCACTCTATTTATACTGAAAGAGGGTGGGCCCAGGAAAGGAAGTGTCTCTGATTGGTTGTTTAGGGAAGCTGATTTACATATCAATAGAAGTTGGAATTTACATCCTGACAACCCCACCTTTTACTTCCTCTTTCAAGGACTTGCAATTTGGTTAGGTGATTTGGGTTAGGTGCAACTTAGGTTTGTCCAGGGTTGGAAAAGTTTATTGTGTTTGTTTTATTTTGTTTTGTTTTGTTTTTTACTTCTGTGTATGCTTTATTTTTGGACTATGAGTTTATTACTTTTCCACCGGACTGTAGGACACATTCGTGGCATCATCCATTGTATCTTGTGGGTCTTCATTAATTTGTAATTTGTCAGGCCTGATGCTGGGTTGGTACTTTACCACTTAAGCCATGTCCTCTTCTGTTTGCTTTTGCTTTTGGAATAGAAAATTGAGTTTATGCTTAGGTTCCCTGGACTGAGATCTTCTGATTCACACTTTGCACAAAGCTGAGAGGACAAGAATTATCTCTTGCTTGAGTTGTGATCAGGGTTAAGTCTGCCCACAGAGCAGCCCCTCCCAGCTTTCCCATCACCTGCTTTAATCAGACCAGTAATCACCTGACTGTCGATGATCACCTGACTGTGAGTCAACAAACATCCTAGGCTCCTAGGTCACTTCCTCCCAAGTCCATTTTCCATACAAATTCATCCTTCCGATGTTGTTGTTCTTGTTGTTTGTCTGTCAGTGCTGGACTTGAACTCAGGGTAGAAGATCTGTCCCTGAGCTCTTCTTCCACTCTATTTCTCTTATCTTTATTTTAAATATCATTTATGCCTTTTTATTATAAAATGATGTGGTATTCTGATATATAATTTAATAACTCCATGCCATTTTTGAGAATGATCTAAAAATTATCATAGACATAAACATATATATATTATATACATTGGATTTCAAGAACACATTATTAATATTCAATTTGCAATAAGTTTTATCCTATCAGAATATTCTCTTTAGGGTTACAGGTTCTGTAGTATCCTTGGCATAACCTTTCCCATTTGTGGTTTTGTTACTATAATCAATCTTGTACCTTTCTTGGTGTTGATCCATTAGCTTTGAAAGCATAATCCCCTATCTGAATTGCCAGAAGCTAAATAGTAGCCTAACACTATGTTTGTATCATTGACTTTCAGGCATTGATTATCAAACAATCTTTTTAATTTTTCTTTTTTAAAAATTTTTGTCATTAGTGCTGCGGAACTCTGGGTCTGGTGCTTTCGCTCATCTCTTCAGCTCAAGGTGAGCCCTCTACCACTTGAGCCATAGCACCACTTCCAGTTTTCTAGTGGTTTATTGGAGATGAGTGTCTACGACTTTCCTGCCTGGGCCGGGTTTGAACCGAGATCCTCAGATCTGTTTCCTGAGTAGCTAGGATTACAGGGAGTGCACCACTGGAGCTGGCTAAGCATTATTTTTTATCTTCATATGATAATGACAGCAGGGATGATGGCACGATAATTGGGTACATAGAGTAAAAGACAGACACCAACAAAGAGCCATCACAACTGGACAGCAAACTGTTGTATTGTTACAATTGTTGGCTATTGTTAATCTCTCAGTATGCCTAATGTATAAATTGAGCTTTGCCATTGTTATTATTAATCTCTTAGCCTGAGTTAATGTTCTCTTCATTTTTACCCTAAAACATTATGACTTATTTTTTCTAAAGCCATTCCTTCATCTTTAGTGTTCAACCATTCACTTTCTTTCTTCCCCATTATTACCAGCAATTTCTCTAAGTATTCCAGTTCATTTTATTTTATTTTTAGGAATTAGTACTACAACTTAAAGAATCCAATCTAATAGAAAGTTTAAACACCCCAATGGTCTAGTATAGAGGTGTTTCTTTTTTTTTCTTCCCAGGATGGATAACAGGATCTAGTCATCAAAAGCCTGCTTTAGAACGTTGAGTCAACGAAACTAATACTGCTTTTTTGTTCTAGGATGTACTTGGGGCTTGAACTTAGGGCATGAGCAGTATTCGTGAGGGTTTTTTTTTGTTGTTGTTGTTGTTGTTGTTGTTTGCTTTGCTTTTTTTTTCTCCTACTACTTGGACCACAGCTCCACTTTGGTGGTTAATTGAAGATGAGTCTTTTGGACTTTCCTATATGAACTGGCTATGAACTGCCATCCTGCTCAGCCTGCTGAGTAGCAAGGATTACTGGGAAAACAAAAATGCCCACTGAATTAAATGGTTTTTGTTTTGTTTTGTTTTGTTTTTTGCTGTTATTCTGAGATTCACCTTCTTTCATGGTGAAAACAGTCACTGGGGACTCATTTTTGCATGGGTTTATTTTTATAGCAATTTTTAAATAGTTTTTTGCTCTCTTGTTGCATTGTTGCTACTTTATCTTATCTTCATTATTTTTTACATTTTATATTTTATTATATGTTACCTCCATATTTCATAACAAAATGGGATTACTGTGCAAAGAAATTCAAATTAGTACAGTATTAATGGTTTGCTTCATTTGAGAAAGGTTCTCTGCTATAGAGTTCCCAACATATAGAATCTTCACTAATAATGGTTTATCATTGGAGAAAAAGGGTCTGACAGCAAATTGGAAATAGCCAATGGGATATCTCCAGAGAAGGGAACTCTTAAACACATTCCAAAAACTCACACTGCCATGGTCAAGATAAAGAAACACCACACCCTGGCCCAGTGACTCCTCTATATAATGTGTCAGCAGTCGGCAGGTGGTAAAAAAAAAGTGTAAAGAAAGTTGCCTTTCACAAAAGGAGGAGTAAAAGGTCCTTTGATTCAGGGCAGTGGGCCTAGAAAAGGGTGTGTACCTGAGTTCTCATTTAGGGAGGTTGATTTACATATCATTTGGAGTTGGAATTTCCATCCTGGCAACCACACCTTTAACTTCCTCTTTCAAGGAAATGCCTCTTACAATTTTCTTAGACAGTGACAAGTGCTGTGTATTTTGGTTAGGTGCAGGTTAAATTTATACAGGATTGGAAAACCTTTTTTTTCCTTACCTTTTTGTATCTTTTATTTTCGTACTATGCATTAATTACTTTTCCACCAGAATGTAGGTGACTTTGTATCTTGTGGTTTTGAAAATTAGCTAAGCTTACATTGTGGAGTTATTAGATGATCATCCAAGTTTTTTATTTGGAAATTGTCATGCCTCCTGCTTGTCAGGTGCTTCACCACTTGAGCCATTTCAATCTTTCTATTCTCATTGGACTTCTAATCTCATAAAAAATACTGTATTCATTTTCTATTGGTAATGTAGTTCTCCAATTTTAATTTATGCAAGAATTCTGAACAGATTTCAAAAATGAAGGACATTTTAAAGTAATTCATTAAAATTTCATAAAAGCTATGAATATGGAGCTATATATAATTCATTACTTTTGTTTAATTTTTCACACCAGAGTTGTAGAGTATGCTCAAAGGTGATTTTTACACTAACCTTTTTCTTGTGGGAATTATTTTAATTAAGAAAATACTTTACATAGCTAAGATATGGAACCAACCCAGAAGCCCCTCAGTAGATGAATGGATCAAGAAAATGTGGTATATATACACAATGGAATTCTATGCCTCCATCAGAAAGAATGACATTTCCCCATTTGTTAGGAAATGGAAAGGCTTGGAAAAAATTATATTAAGTGAAGTAAGCCAGGCCCAAAGAAACATAGGTCCCATGGTTTCCCTTATTTGCAATATCTAGTATAGGTATGAGTCAAGCGGAAAAGATCAGATAATGTGATGTTAGGAAAACGAACCCTTAAATATGTATTTTAATGTTTTCGTTTCTTTCATGCATGTGTTTCTAACGCATTTATAAGATTATTTCTTTGTTGCTTTGTATGTCCCTCCCCCACAGTGTAACCCCCGCTTTCACTTTATTTGATGTCAGTATAACATGTGGAGGAGATGGGGACAAACAAGTCGTTTAAGGACTCAGGTGGACCTGTTGTAACAAGGAGAATTACAAAATGTCATGTCAAAGCAAGCTTTACAATGTCGGTGTGGGGGGGGAGGGGGGTATGATTGGGTGGGGGGGAGGGGGGAGGCTGGGAAGGGAGGTGAAGGGTAAACAAAGGAGGAGGCTGCAATGCTTGGTAAGAAATGTATGCATTATCCTGCCAATGTAATTGTAACCCCTCTGTACAGTATGTTCTCAAATAAAATAAAATAAAATTAAAAAAAAAAAGAAAATACTTTAGAGACATTAATATTAGTTCAGCTATTTATTCTGCTTCATAAGGAATGTGATTTTAAGTTAATACACAGATCTAAGACAGATGATACATTTGGCATTTAGATCAATTTGTGTAATTACTTTTTTATTTAAATACTGAATACATGTTTCTGAATTTTCAATTTATTACCTGAGTCAAAGGTATATCATTACACCTGCAGAATCTAATCCACTTTACAAAGACTAAGTAACATACTAGTTTGAATTTTATTTTTTAGTTCAAAAATAATATTCAACATATATCATTTCAATAGGTTCCACTGAAAATTTATTAAGATACGCAATATCCATAGATATTTCATATTCTATATTCTTATTTTTGGATTACATTTCTGTAATCCATGTGTCTTGTGTTAGACTTCCAATTGTTCATCTCACATCTCTGTTTGTTCCAGGATTTCAGCATTAATGTTTTCTTTTTTCCGTGGTTTTATTATTTTTTCATCTCACTATCACCATTGTAACTTTTTAACATACAAAAAAGAAAATTCACTATTGCCCAGCTCAGCATTCTTTACATTTTCAAAAATCCAAGTAATGCTACTGACATACAACATACATCATGAAATGATTGATATAATGTATACAATAAAGTAATATCAAAATATTGCATAAAAATTAAGAATATGTAATGTCATGAAATTAAAATACACTATTATTAAACTGTGACATCAAACATTTTCCATTATTACTATAATATAGTAATATAAAACCATGCCATCACTCTCCAACTTGCTTTGTAAAGAATTTACACTTTGTCGAAACCTACACCTGAGCCCCTTTCCTGGTAATGAACGGACTGTTAAATGTCTCCAGAATTTGGGCCACCTCCCAGAGGCCACTGGTATGTTTGGCTCCTCCCCTCTCTCATCCCTTATAATTAGGCATGAGAGAATTCCAACTAGTCCTCATGCAACAAAGTAAGTTAGAGGACAAGAGCCCTGTTCCCCAGCTGGACGCCTCCAGGTATTCATGCAAAAATGATCTCAAAGTTGTCATTTGCCTCAGTCCTGCAGCCTTCATTGCCCTAGCCTGCAAGCTCATGTAGGTGCTTGAATAGCAAGCTGTTGTAGCACAATCTGCTCTGTAGTAGAGGTCCTTGAGATGCGAAGGTACCCCAGCCTCTCCTTGGGCAGGCTCCACATAGTCTTCAAGCTTTAACTCTTCATAATCATGTTGCTCCTTGATAACTTCCCTCTTCTTGGAGCCTGATAGGTCTGAGGGGCCCTCATCAGCAGGGGTTTGGATGGCTGCCAGGAACTTGTCCTGAATCTCAGGTGCCTTCATTTGCAAGAAGCAGTAGTAGCTCCTGCAGCTCCTTCTTCTTCTCCCTCTCCTCCTGGGAGAGCTGGTTGACACACTCATCTTTCTTCTGATATAGCTCATCCAGTACTTCCGTCTGTTCTTTATAGAATTCTAGGGACTTTTCAATGGTGCTTTTTGACAGCTGGCTGCATCGATGTTGGAGTTTATCCACTTGCTTCTGGAAGCCCACCTTTTTTAGGCAGCTTGTGGATGAAGCAGAATTTCAGGGTCTTCTTGGGCATTTGTGTGTCCTGCTTTCTATCCCATGGTTTCAACTCCTGAAGAAGAAACCCTACTGCTTCAGCTTTCTGTGGCTCTTGACTACCAGATTGGTCAGGCACCCACAGTAGGTATGTTGCTCCTGCAGCTGCTGGCTGAGCTTCGCCTTCTTTAATTCACCAATGGATAAAGATAAAAATCCCACCTGGTCTTTGGGTTGTCTGTCTTCTAGGACAGTCACAACAAGTAGAGTCTCCCCTTTTCTTTTTGCTCACTCTTCCTTCTCTAGTGAAAGCCAAAAAGCTCAGCTGGGGCCCACAGCTGGTCCTGTTTCTGTCTGGTGTTTTAAGGCATATCAAAATTGTTGTGTAATTTTTGATGGACCTTCTTGGTCCTCCAACTTAGTCCAGCAGTTGTGTGTACTTCTGCAGGTACTGTGGCAAGGCCTCATTCTTTAAGGTCAACTGCAGTTTGTAGGCCCTGTGCTGTTCACAGGTAGCTCTGAGCTCCTGCAGCTGTTCATGTTGAGCCACTTGGCTCCTTAACTCAGCCATCTTTTTCCATTCTTCTAACTTCTCCTCTTGCTGGTCCAGCTTCTTCTTTCACCTGCAGCTGTGAGTGCAGCAAAGTAGAGACCTTCTCCTCTTTCTTAGCCTATGTAAGACATCCTGTACCTGGCCCAGCTGCTCTTTGATCTCTAGGTTATGCAAAATTGTGCATCTCATGGCCTCATGTTTGTGTAATCTTCCCATTGTCTTGAAGAACTCATGCAGGTCCCAGGTCTTTCCCTGATGCTCCAGTTACCACAGCCACTCCTGCTGCTAAAGATTCTGGAGACTGAGGCTCTAGTTTTCCCACCTTTGAATGTAACACTTCTTCTCCCATTTCTGTTGTTACTTCTGCGACTAATAGGTCTTGGCTGGCAGCTGTAGCTTGGTCTGAGTTGGTCCTCCATGCTGCTGCTTGGAGGGAAGCTCTGCCAACTGCCTTTGAAGTTCCACCATGTTGGTCTCTAGGTCAAACACTTATCGCACCATTGCTCTTTCTCATCTCTCAGTTGGTTCATCTGTTGAGCCTTTTGTCTTTTCTCATGGACTTCTCCAACTTCAAGTCCCCTGCAACATGTCTCTCTCTAGCCTTAATTTGGTCATTAATTCTTTCATGGTCTCTAGCTTTGTCTCCACCCATGCCTTCTCTCCTATTACCTTTGTTTATATTTTGGTTACTCTCTTGGGGTGAATTAGGCTTTCTGACATATTGTTAGTGATTCCAGTGTTAGTGGAAAGTACACTAGCAGGAAAGGAACCAGAGGAAAATTCCAGGTATGCATGGTCTTTGGTCTCACCCTTAGCTGATTTACAGTCCCCAGTAATGTTTGTTTTGAGGTTACCTCTGTTTTTAGTTTTCTTTTTTTTGGTTT
Organism: Dipodomys merriami; assembly: GCF_024711535.1. NCBI lineage: Eukaryota > Metazoa > Chordata > Mammalia > Rodentia > Heteromyidae > Dipodomys > Dipodomys merriami. Next base: position 25,860 of record NW_027203764.1, on the reverse strand, counting down.
CAGTTGGTCCACCAGGAAAATTTCTCTCCAGATACTCTTTCTATAGTTTCTTGCCTAAAGAAAATTTTATTGTGCATGTGTGTCTGGTTTGGATAGATATCCCAGCACTGGGATAGGGATGGTGGAAGGACCATATTCCCAGGCTTTCTGAAATCACCTCTATTCTTGCAATCACCCACTTCCTACAGGATCTCTGAAATTCACTCAGTCACCACCTTCCTTCACCTGCCGGTAGTGGTATGAGCCAATAGAGGGAAATGCCAGTGGTACTAGGAAGCACATAATGTGGGTGTGGCCTTGATTCTTGTATCTTATTGGTCAGCTAGAAACAGATTTGCATTGTGGGATCATTGTAATCCAGACACAGTGGATAGAGACACCATGAGACCTGCTCCTACAGTCCTCCCCCATCCACATACCTATTTGGGGAGCAGGGCAGCACCAGCTCCTGTTTGCCCTCCCCATCTAACCTGCCCACTTGGGCTGATTAACTAGGATTAACTCTAGTTGTACTGGAGACTGCTCAAGACAATGTCTTCCATCCCATAATTACAATCACCAAGTTATCCTGAGTGGTTGCTCTCAGACCACTGTCATAGTCCCTCTTATGCTGGGACTATGGAGGGATTAGACCCCAGAGCTTAGGGGATGAGTGAGTGACAGACAGTATGGATGCTGGATACTGCATCATTTTATGATCTGTTTCCTCATATAACAACTTGGTCCACATATTTTACATCGCAGAAATACCGTTCAAATAATTTCCATCCAGTCCTCCAGACTGCCAGATTGTGCAAGTGCCACAATTCACTCACTCCTTACTGCAAGTTTCTAATCTGGTTCTGAATGTGTTCCCCCTACCTCCCAGGTCTCTATCCCACACGTAGTGTACCATGTTCCCCATTTGATTTATTTTTAAAATTTTTTATTGTGAAAATACCGTACAGAGGGGTTACAATTACATGTGCAAGGTAATGAGTACATTTCTTATCAAGCATTGTTGCCTCCTCCTTTATTTCCTCTTCCAATCCCTTCCCATCTTCCCCCACCCCCATCCTGCCTGGCCAAATTTGTAAAGTTCGTTTTTCAACATAACGACTTGTACATCTCATTGTTGCAATGGGTCCACCTGTATTCCTATTTAAACGGTTTGTTTTTGCCCTCCCCCTCCACAAATTATACCAACATCAATTACAATCAAAGCAGGGGTTATACCGTGGGGGAGGGACATATAAACTAATAAAGAAATCATCTTATAAATATGTTACAATCAATCACAAGAAAGAAAAAAACATTTCAATAATTATCTTGGGGTTCATTTCACCTAACATCAACTTATCTGATCTTTTCTGCTTGTCTTAGAAATATACTAGTTATTGCAAATAAAGCAAAACATGGGACCTATGTTTCTTTGGGCCTGGCTTACTTCACTTCATATAATTGTTTCCAAGTCTTTCCATTTCCTAACAAATGAGGAAATGTCATTCTTTCTGATGGAGACATAGAATTCCATTGTGTATATATACCACATTTTCTTGATCCATTTATCTACTGAGGGGCATCTGGGTTGGTTCCATATCTTAGCTATGGTAAATAATGCTGCAATAAACATAGTTGTGCTGGGAACGTTAATATGGTCTTGTTTGTGATCATTTGGGAAAATGCCCTATATTGGGATTGCTGGGTCATAGGAGAGCTCTAAGTGGAGTCTTTTGAAGAACCTTAATACTACTTTCCAAAGTTGTTGAACAAGTTTACACTCCCACCAAAAATTCTGTAGGGTACCCTTCTGTCCACATCCCCTCCACAGCTTGGTACTGGCACAAGAACAGACCTCAGGACCAATGGAATAGAATTGAAAACACAGAAATGAACCTACAGACCATAGCCATCTAATCTCCGATAAGTGAGCTAAAAAAGTAGAATGGAAGAAAGACAGTCTCTTCAGTAAGTGGCAAAACTGGTTAATCACTTGTAGAAAAATTAAGTTAGATCTTTATATATTAGCCTGCAACAGAATCAACTCCAAATGGATTAAAGACCTTGGAGTCAAAGCAGACACTCTGAAAACATTATAGGATGGAATAGGAGAAACTCTAGGTCTCCTTGGAGTAGGCCAAAATTTTCTTAATAGAGACCCAGAAACACAAGAAATCAAAGAAATGTTGGACAAATGGGATTGCATGAAATTGCAGAGCATCTGCATGGCAAAGGACATAGCTAGCAAGATCAATAGAAAGCCCATGGATTGGGAGAAGATCTTCACTACCCATACAACGGCCAAGGGTTCTCATATCTAAAATATAATTGGAACTCAAAAAATTAAATCCCCCAACAACAAATCCTCAAAGAAACAACTGCCCAATAAATAAGTGAGCTAAAGACTTGAAGAGAAACTTCTCTGAAGTGGAAAGAAGGATGGCCAATAGAAACATGAAGAAATGCTCAAATTCCCTAGCCATAATCGAAATACAAATCAAAACAACATTGAGATTCCACCTCACCCTAGTTAGAATGGCTATAATCAAGAACTCTAATAACAGCTTTTGTCTTGACATCAGAACAGGAAAGTTGCCAGGGACCTTCTCTAATACACAGTATACTTGTGCTCCTCTGTCTCACCTGGCCCCAACTGCAGCCAACTGTCTCAGCTTTCTTCAAGATTTTCTTCTAGTAGTCCTGTGTACTAACCACATTTTTACATGTCTAATAACTATGTATGATTCACTAGTGGCTATCATATAGAGCAGGCTTAGACATTTCATTAATTTCCTACTCCATATAAAAGGATGATTAAGCACAATTAGCTGATACTAAAATGCGTCTTCTTGTTGCAGGTTTGAGTGTAAGTTAGAAAATACAAAAATAAGATGGGTACTGATGGCTCATGCCTAATAATCCTAGCTACTCAGGAGGCTGAATTCTGAGGATCTCCGTTCGAAGCCAGCACAGACAGGAAAGTCCAAGACACTCTTATCTCCAATAACCCACCAGAAAATCACTATTTTGGTTTTAGAGCACCATCCTTGAGCAAAATGAACCCAGGGAGAGTGCCCAGGCTCTAAATTCAAGCCTCACAAGCAAGAACACAACAAAATACAAAAAATAATCTGTGAGTAGTTTGCATAGAATAATATCTCATTTAATCCTGGTCTTTTTTGTTTATGTGTGTTTGATTACCAGAAATAGACTCTCCTAAAATTTTGTGAAATAAAGTTACCCAGTTCTTGAGTTATAGAGCATTTGTAATCTGCTTTTTCTTGATGCTATTTTGACAAAAAGCGATCTATTCTGTCAAACCAAAGTGTCTCCAACTTGCAGCAAGTTACCATCTGTTAACACACACTTACTGGAATAATTCATATCTTAACTTCAAACTGTAACCATCAGCTATATTGTTCATAACCAGCCAGCGGTGTCAAGGCTATGAAGTCCTTACCAATGGAGTTAAAAGAACAGAATGTGCTTCGCACATTCCTTAAATCAGCCCCTGAAAGTCAAGCAAAAAATGTGAGCCCAACAACTACTGTGTCTCAGAGACATCACCACTCCTTGTGTTAAGATAAAAAGCTCAAGGGCCACCCTGCCTGGCATGCCTGCTTGACTCTGGGTAGAATGTCTAGGCTCCCTTCCTCACAGAACTAAACTGCCTTGGTGAGATCTCCTTTACTTCTGTGTGTCTATTCTATCTGGGTTAATATTTTGACTATTTTGTTTTAACACTGGAGCATTCTGGGGGATAGTCTGCAATATTCATTCTCTCTGGGATGGTGAGGAACTCTATTAGGGGATATGATTGTCCTGCTACTCAGCTGCAACAAGGTGGGGGCTGGGCAGCACTGGTGACATTTCATATCTGTGAATGAACTCCAACTCTTGGACATTACATGTGGATTTAAAAAAATTCCTAAATCTGGGCTCCTATGGCCCTGAACTCTGAAGATTATGGTTTGGATAATGGTTTGAAGCTAAACACTGATCCTCAGATCTCAGCCTCCTGAATAGCTAGGATATGAGGTGTAAGCCACCAGCACCCAGATTTGCTCTTGCTTTCTTTAGTGTAATTGCCTTACAAAGTCTTATCTCATTTAAATATGATTTCTTTCTGAGTTCTACCCTGGGCAGTACATTACAGATGGAAATTTCTCATCCTGTGCTGTCTTGGTCTTATTAAAACAAAGATTACTCTTCAGTAGATTTTTGCTGCTGCTTACCAAGTACACCATTCCCTAGTCCACTTCATGAGTGCACTAAGTATTTAAAACCTTCCATAAACTACAGGAACCATTCTAATTTCCTGGGTTAAAGTGTTGAAATATTGTATGTCTCCTTCCTTTGTCTTCTTTTCTTTTCCTTTTTCCTTTTTTCCTTTTTTTGGTCCATCGTGAGTCTTGAACTCTGGGCCTGGGCACTGTCCCTCAGCTCTTCAGCTCAAGGCTAGTGCTCTACCATTTGAGCCACAGTGCCACTTCCTCCCTTATCTGCTTGTTTTCTCTGTCTACATTCAAGGCATTTCAACATCTGTTTTCCAAACAATGAACAATATACACAGTATAGACTAAAGGGGTAGATAATCAAATATACTTGTAAAATCAAACTAAGCATGAATCTAACAAATGTTCTTGACTGATTCACTTAAAACTCTTGTCTTGGATGAGTAGTTCTAGTTGCAATTGTGGCATAAATTTCTTTTTTTTTTCTGAAATCAAATGATGGAAGAAACATTTCAACAAAGGGAAGTGAGGAATGAGCTCACACCTAAAGAAGAAACAGGGACCTTTCTAAGTTTATGGAGTACAGTAAGAAAAATATTGAAAAAGAAACAGCTAAATTTGAAATTTATGACAGGCATGATATCTAGAACCCATTACACGTTAAAGTAAGCCTGAATTTACAGCATCTATAATTTTTAGCTAGTTTTCAGGGTTTCACACCTGAAATATCTAACCACACTTGAGGCTAAGATCTAGAGAACTGAGTATTGAGGCTAACTTTGGCAGAAATGTCCTGCCTCTCTGCAAAACTATCAGCAAAAATATAAGTAGGTGTGTGGCTCAAGTGGTAAAGCTCTATCCAGTTAAAGTGGAGCAAGGAAGCATGGCTCTGAGTTCAAACCCTAATACGAAAAAATTAAAGAATCACAATTCTGGATTCTTGAAATTCACTTGAATGTAAAATCATTTGGCAGAAAAGACTGTAAAGAAAAAAATTAAAGCAGAAAAAGTGTATTGTTCTATACACACAAAAAAGGTTTTATAGATATATAAATATATCTATATATAAATATATATATATATACATAGATAGATAAAAATATACATACATAGTTGTGCAATATATAGAGAATAATGTCTGTAATTACATATATACATATATATATAACAACTAAGTGTATACGTTTGTCCATAATCCCTAAATTAAACTAAAAGTCCATATTTTAAACTATGACTCTTAGAAAGCATTGTCTTCACCTTTAAATATTTTCTGGATATTAATTTGTGTATGAAAGAGGAAAAGAATTTAAGTACATGTAACAATATTTATATTAACATGACCAAATGTAATGGCTTTACATAATTCTGTTTCATAATTCAAGTCATTATGCATTAGTTATATTGAGATTTTAAATATGAGAATTGTACACATATTAACAATCTATTTCTGAATAAGTTTGCTCTCTCCAACATCTTCCTATGTTCCCTTTCCTCTTTCTAGCTTTTTAAACTGTGCTTAGTGGATATATTTATATTGTTTACACATATATATGTAGATATGTGTATATGTATGTACCCTCATATATACCTAGAAATGTCCATATGCAAATATATACCTATATGTGAATACAATACAAATATATATTATATTAACAATACAATATTGTAATTATATATTTATATATTACCCCCTTTTATATCCATGTCCCATGATAATTATTAATTTTTACTATATTTGTTATTATGATTTTTCTGGTTTCTCATCTGAGAACAAGACTAGCCATTGAGATTTTTTCACATGAGTAGAAATATCACTGTCATATCATAATTAGAAGTTCTATGAGAAGAACCAGGAAATTTAAGAATATATCTAGAAAAAAGAGTCTACCCTTCTCATTCTCAGTCTTGGCCTTCCTTCACTTGTACCTTTGTTCCCCACGATGACCTTTCAACAATAATACTGTTCTGTCATGGCTTACAATGACTAAGATTCTGACAACATCACAAAGAAAATTTTTCTCGATTGAGGATAGATTGCTAGATAAGGGCTTTTAACAAAATAAAAATTAGATCTTTTTTCTTTTCATATTATCTTTTCTTCTTAAAGTGTTTTTGATTGACACATCACAATTCTATATACGTTAGATGAATAATGAGCTGTTTTATTCTAGCTTTGCTTTGCTTTCTGCATTTCTGGTATTGAACTCTGAGCCTCACACTCGCACTGTGGAGGCTCACCAGGATATAATATGTTTTGACTTGTTCCATCATTAGACAATCAAATCTGAGCAATCAGCGTATTGATCTTTAAAGTTAAACATTTCGAAGTCAATGGGGATGTTACAAGTTCTTTTTCTAAATTTGAAATTTCTTAGCAACATAGAAAATAAATAAACAGATAACAATTCAACAGGTTGAAATACAGAAAAATATACTATGTAAAGTTTTTCACAAATGCCCACGTGAATAGATGAAATTCTAAAGAGAACAGCTTGAATTTACCCTTAAAACTTATTCTATAAGAGGCAACAATGCTTGATAAGAAACGTACTCATTACTTTGCTCATGTAATTGTTACCCCTCTGTATTATATTTTCACAATAAAATAAATAAAATAAAAATATTCTTAAAAAAGAGAGTGAGGGAAGGAGTGATATTGTCAAAAAAGAAATGAACTCTTTACCTGACTTACGTAACTGTAACCCCCGTGTACATCCCCTTATGACAATAAAAACTTCAACCATTCTAGCCATTGTATTCAGTATAAAGCAAACATAAAAACATCTATTCACTAGCTCTTCTTAACCTTCCTGAAATTTAATGTGTCCCTTTTCCATGATATAATAGTAAATATAAATGAACTATAAACGTATTGATCACCAGGTGCCAGTGGCTCACAATGTAATCCTAACAATGAAGTATGCTGAGATCAGAAGATTGTGATTTAAAGCCAACAGGCAAAAAATCATCTATGAGACTCTTACCTCTAAATTAACCATCAAAAAGCCTAAAGTGGAGAAATGGCTCAAGTGACAGAACATTAGACTTGAGAAAGAATAAATAAGTACATACATAACTCAAGGACAACATCCCAGGCTGTTAGTTCAAGCCCCATGATCAACACACACAAACACACACACAAACACACACACACACACACACACACACATTGCTTTCTGCTCTTCCATTTATGTTGAAAATATTATCTCATGTGAGAAGCATTTAACATACTTTTTAAATTTTTATCATACTTTAAATTAAAAAAGTATCCATTTTATAAAAAAAACAGGTATTCTAGGCACTTGCTATCTGCTAGGAGACATTAATCATACCTTGATATAGTTAATGCCTTAATTAATTTACCTGTGACTGGTAGACATATATTATTATTATTATTTCTCCTCAACAAATGTGGAAAATTTTGGAAGAAAATGTGATAATAGTGGAATTTCATAAAATTTATGCTTCATAAGAGGTAATAATCATTGTAACTCCTAAACACAGCTTAAAACCAATAATGCAGTGATATTGAATTTCTCTGTAGTTTATATAGTGTGCAAAAAATTGATACTATATAGTATCTCCTTTACATTTCCTTGGAAGAAGCTAAATAAGAATATATACATCTTAAAATCATAAAATAACACTTTGGTTATATTAATGAAATGCCCACATTCAAAATCATTAATAAGTTTATGTAAATAGTACAGCTCTTAGATATTCAAATTTTGAAAGTTTTGAAACAAGTCATTCAAAAGTTTAAAACAATAATAAAAATAATCATTTTAATCAAACTAAACATATCCTTGATTGGACCATCAACTTTCATAGGAATATATAAATCTAGATAAATAGTATTCTTGAGCATGTGTGAGTTGTGTTTGCACAGGTATGCGAGTACTTGTGTCTCTTTGATATTTATATTGCATTCTTCTCTTTGTTGTGTATTGATTCACGTTAATACCAGTTTTGCATAATTCATCATGCATTTAAAAACGTGAAAGACAGTGGTAACCAAAGGTAGCCCTCTGTAGAAAAATGGTGGCATGTGAAGAGCTCATCAGTTTGAAATCAAGCAGTGTATCATCATTTATCATTCATTAAATCACACACAGCTTCAAACATCTCCTTAGTGTTTATATTGGAGAAGGGCAAAATGCATAGATGCATGCATAGACACATGTTGTTACCTAATAAATCTCTTCATGCTTTTCACTGGCAGTATAAGTGTCTGACCTTGGAAGCGACCTCTCATCTGGAGTCTTTACATAGAGATGTAGGAGCAGCATTGACAAGCAAAATGAACCCTTGATAATCGCTGACACTGTTAGCATGGTTAAGCTTCTTAAAATATTACCACGGAACCTTTCCTTCATTTTTACAAACATATTTCAATTGTACTACATACTTTTTAAAACTCTTAAATAGAGCCATGATGTAGAGGAATAAAATGCTAGGCAAACAAGAAGAACTAATCCGTCCAATAATAAGTGAATAATAATAATAAGCCACAGGAAAGACAATATTAAATCCACCCAAAATTGCAAGAGGGAAAGATTAGAGTGGCAATATCAAACCCATGAAATTATAAAGAATGAGGCAATAAAAGTAAAGTACTGAGATGAAAAGTAATGTTATTAATTGTCTAGTAGCTTTTCTTCCCAGTGGATCTCATTTATCTTTGGAAGAAGTTTAAAGAAAAATCACAGCCCCTTTCGTAAACTTTGTTTTTCCACTGTCAGGTGTATCAGCAACATCTTGTATTTACAGCTGTCTTCACAAATCACAGGCAATTATGTATGTGTCTTTTCATTTACAACAAGTATCATCTTTGCAAAACTCTAAACTTTATTCCTTTGTGATTTTTAAATAAAAGCCTGTGATTTTATTTGCCTATGGTTTAAGAAACAACTTAGAAGACATTGAAGAGTTCATTGTTGCCACACCATGACAGGTTCTATTACTTATAAAGCAGAGTAGATTCCATGCTAATATTCATATGGCCAAATTGTATATATTAAAGAAAATAATCTCAGTACATCTTAAAACTTTTGATGGTACTTGGCTCTTTACTTATTACATTTCTTTATGATTTGTTAAACTACAGTTAAGAGAGCTATTATTTCTTTCCCAAATGCAAAGAAGAAATAAATATTTTTACTTAATGAGATATCAGACATTAACTCATATTCTAAGTTGATTTGAGGAGAAAATGGATATTTCATTTCTCATTATGACAAAAAATAAACAATTCATTCTTAGATGTACTTTGTTTTAAATATATATATATCACTAAAGATTAAATTTACCTGAAAATAATGGCGATCCAAAATAAAACTGTCAAGAATAAGTAAAAAACGTAACATTTTTTCTGATATTTTGAAAGAAAGCAGTCTGATTTTATTAATGCTTTAAAATCTGCAAATGAGTATCATGGTTCATCCTCTCTGAATTTCAATAGTCCAATCTAGAAACAATGGAACCGTTCCTCTTTTCTAATCCATAAAAAATCCTCTTGGCAGTTTTTTCAAACTGTACACTAAGTCTAATTACTTCTGTCACCTTTAGTGCTACATGTATGTTGAAGCCAGAACCTCTCTTACTTGAATTATTGCAATAGAGTTCAATAAGTTCTTTGTATTGTTTCTCATATTTTATAAATTCAACAAAACAAACAGAAACTTCTATATTGTAATTCTGCCAATTTTCCCTTCTACTCAAAACCATTCTGTGGCTTCTCATGCATGTAGAATTATAGGTAAGTTGGTCTTACATAAGTTTCATAACCATCCCTACTTCTTTGACATGTTTTCTCTTATTCTTATATTTTATGACTTCAAAAACTTTAACTTCCATATTGTTTACTGAACAAGACTGACTCCTTTTCTGTCTCCCAGCCCATCTTTTTAGAATATTCTTATCCTAGCTATCAATTTGGTAGTACTGGGGCTTGCATGCATGGCCTTACCATTGGTAGGATAGACTTCTACCACTTAGCAGCAACTCCTAGGCTAGCTACCAATTTTGATTCTTCAATTCCTTGCTTAGATCTCACTTTCTTAATGAGGACTGCCTTGAGTATGGCATCTCCCACTGAAACTTCATCCTCACTGGACCTCAAAATTTAAACACCACATTTATTCCATACCATAATTTATTTCTAGTATGATATATGTTTTACTGATTTCATAGATATTTGTTTATGAACAGTCTTTTTGTCTAGAGTCGTTTCTATTTTTGTCTATTATTTAGTGATTTTTTGTGTGCCCTAGATCAATTCAGAGCACGTGTTTTATGTGCCATATTCAAGTGGTTTTGTGGATTGAAGCCTTTTATTAGAATGGAAGAATAAAACTAGGGTTGGTGATAAGTAACCACTCATGACCACCAAACCTATAGTGTGCTAAATTGATTAAACCTCTTTTCCTTGGGAACATTTAGCAGTGAGTTGGATAGAAGTAGTATGCATTTCTGGATTCATGGATTTTTTTACAAATGAAGTTAAATTTGTCTTCACAGATTTGATTAAGTCATTATTACCACTATTTCTTGATCAGTATGACTGAGACTTATGAGTTAGCCATTTTCCTAGATCAGAGAATAAAATCTAAATTTAGGTATTGAAATGTTATTTATAGATATGAGTAAATATACATTTTTCTATGTATATTCAATAATCAATGGCTATTTTTTGTCATGCATTCTTGCTCTCTTTCTCGTTCTATTTCTCTGTTTGCATGTAGATAATTATCACTCTATTCTTCTATAATTTACCCTTTTCCTATCAGTCGTTGGGTTTGAACTCAGGGCCTACACACCAGGCTAGCCCTCTACTACATTAACTACAGTGCCACTTCTGGGTTTCGGTGGTTAAAGGGAGGTAAGAGTCTCATGGACTTTTCTGCGCTGGAAGGCTTCCAACCACAATGCTTATATCTCAGCCTCCATAGTAGCTACGATTACAAGCATAAGCCACAGGTGCCCAGCTTGTATATTTCTGTTTTATTCTCTGCATCTAATAGAGAGGATAAGTAGGTTTGAGAGCCTTTCTGGAACCAGAGAGAGATCCAATCTACAGAAACATCTTACACTGTTCAGGCAATTTTACCCTGGACCATTCTCCATTATCCACAACAAAACCCCAAGTTAGGGTACTGGAACTGTGGCTCAAGTGGTAAAGTGCCAAATGGATTGAAAATGCCAAATGAGAGTGTGAGGCCTTGACTTCAAGAAGCTCTACTACTGGCATGAACAAACAAACAATTAGTTAACTAATTACCTGGTTAAATAATTAATTCCATAATTAATTACTTAAATTTTGAAACCTTATAAAATTGAAGCTAGAATGTAGCTCTTTCAAAACATTTAAGACCAGTTTAGTAAGCTTGCATTTCTTTTCCCCGAATCTCACTTTTGTTTGTGCTAAATCTCATGCACTCCCTGTGCAGTTGATATAATCACTTTCTATAGTCAAACTAAGTTTAGGCTTAGGAAGCTGTATTTGTTCATCTGACTGATATTCACTCACTCATGTCATAAGACATTATGGAAACTGGATCACGTTTCCCTAACAGCCTGGGAGTCATAGATTTAACAACTGCATATCTCAACTAATTATTATTATTCCTTGCTTGTCTTGTTGTACTAATCATTTGACTATCAAATCTGTCATTCAACCACACATACAAAAATTACATACATGTGTTAAAAAATCTGAATATCTATAAGTTATTAAAAGCAAAGTAAATAAGAAATGTTTTAGGTTTTAGAAATGTTTCATTTTAAGATGCAGAGTTGTAAGATAGGGTCAAGTTGTACAATGGTTGTTCAAAGCTTATAATTATCTCCATGTTGAAAACAGAGTGATCTCATTGTTAAATGCAAATAAATATTGGAGAAATGTGGTATGGATTCTAATGTGTGTAGCTTAAATTGCATGATCTATGTGCTTCAAAGTGAATTAATTATTATGTTGCATTTTTCACATTGGAAATAAGTCAGTTGACAAAGGCTTTGATTCTTTGGTTATAATTGTAAAAGAAAATAACTGGCAATTCTTGGTTTATCAAGATTGGAATCTTAGAGCACCAATTACTCTAAAATAAAGCAGAAATATATACGCTAAAATAGTGCATAGAATGTTCAATTAGATACATGGACTTTGCCAGACTATTGGCTTTTCAATAATTCATGTGAAATTCTCTGACTATAAAATATACAGATTCGTAAGTATACCCTGCTGTGACTGGAGAGTGACAAGCCATTGTGAAGGCTGCTTGAGAAACATAAATCATTTCAAAATAAATTTTCATGCATTCTACTAGACAGCACTGATAAAATGTGTTTATGATTAAGGACATTTGTCTTAGCTGAAAAAAGCGCTGAACTATAAAATATAGACACATTCATATAGATGTATGGACACATTATCTTAGAATATCTATCCATTCTGATATATGATGTTTCCCATTGATTTGAGGCCATAATTAAAATTCCCTATATGATTTCTGAATAACTAAATGTAGCATTACATTAAAAATGTGTTTCTTTCTTCCAGCATTTTTTTCAGGAACACATTTGCCAATTCACAATAAATAGTGTCAATTATCAACATGTATAAATTTCAACTATTTATTTATTTATTTTTGTCGGTGGTGAGGCTTGAACTCTGGGCCTGGGCGCTGTCCCTCAGCTCTTCAGCTCAAGGAGAGCACTCTACCATTTGAGCTACAGCGCCACTTACAGTTTTCTGGTGGTTTATTGGAGATAGGAGTCTCACGGACTCTCCTGCCCAGGCTGGCTTTGAACCGCAATCCTCAGATCTCAGCCTCCTGAGTAGCTAAGATTACAGACGTGAGCCACCAGCACCCGGCAAATTTCAACAATTTATTGAGCAGCATGCTTGCTTCATTTAATATTTAGGTCTATTTTATTATCTCGAGTTTTGGAACTTGTGTTGATGTCTTAAAACTTTAAATATATTTTCAGCTTCCGAACACATTGTGACCATTAGTTTATGCAATTAATTTTCCTTTAAATTTAATCTCTTACTTGTCTTTTCTTCCCTTCTCTGCTTTCTGCTTGGATAACTTTGCTCCTGTCTCCTTAACTACTTTTACTGACATTTAGCTACTGATGGTTTATCTATGTTTTTCCTGATAAGAACATGTATTTTAGTTTTAACGATGGTAATAGAAGGTTAGAATTGTAGCCATTTCCTCTGTTTTCATCATGTCTAAAAAGTGCTTTGAGATATTATGGTCTTTTTTACTTTGAAATAAATGGGCACCTCAAACTGCCCATTTTAGGATGCCCTATTTGTCTTTACATATTAGTGATTAGATGATGAGAAACAAACTATAGCTATATGGTATTTGTAGTTAGTTCTTCCAGGTGAGACCTAACATCCCTGACCAAATTTGAAAATTTTTCAGTTGTTTTCCCTGTGATTCTCACCTTTAATCACCCTCGCTGTTGTATTTGTGCGCATTCAACCTTTTATGTTTTATAACTTATCCTCCTAGTTACATTTGGCTCTTGTTGCATTGTTTTCCCATCATTTTTGACTGAATGTTACAATGTAGATATTTTACTGTGGATATATTGCTTCTGGAATATATAATCTCTTACAAAATCTACCTGTTAAATTTATATTAAGTACCAGAGTTTTGTTTATTTTTTTATTTTTTGTTTATTTATCTATGTTGAGGTGCTTAGGATAAGACTGTAATGGAGTCTTAATCAGCAGGGACACTGGATATAAGTATAAGGATACTGTACTACAGCATGTCAGTGTCATATATTAATTATTATTATTACTATTGCATTGTGTGAAGAGTGTTATTTATATTGAGTTTTGAGCTCAATGCTTCTTACTCTTTTGGCTTATTTGCACAGTGTACCCTAGCAGTTAAATCACACTCCAGCCTGACTTTTTTGTTGGTTCTATTGGTGACAGAGTATCATGGACTTTACTGGCTTTGAACTATGATTGTCTGGATTTCAGACTCCTGAATTGCTTAAATTAGAAGCGAAGCCAAGGGAACCATCTGTCAATGGTCAAACTGCAAAGATCAGGTTTGAATATCAATAATCTTTATACTTGAATCAAATTCTCAAACTTTGTTTCTGAAGTTAATGCAGATCAGTCAATATATGTGATGTATAAGTAAACATACAATATGTAGAGCTACAATTTAAGTGAGTTGCTCTATGAAGAACATTCTCCAAACTTTTTTTTTATTTTGGTTGTGGGACTTGAACTCAGGACTGGGTACTGTCCCTGAGCAATTTTGCTCAAGGCTAGAGCTCTACGACTTGGAGTCACAGCTCCAGTTCTGGTGGTTAATTGGAATTAAGAGTCACATGGAATTTTCTTGTGTGGTCTGGCTTTGAATTGAATCCTCATATCTCAGCCTCCTGAAGAGTTAGGATTACAGGAATGAGCCACCAGCACCTGGATAACTATATATCTTTTTTGGCTTTTTCTTTTTTGGTACTGGGGATTCAATCCAGGACTTTGCCCTTGCTAGGCGAGCACTTTGCCACTAAAGTACATCCCAGCCCCATTTTTAACACAATTCCTAATCATGTCCTAAATGATCTCCTTAATGAGATTGCTGTTAGGTTTCTCTTAGATACTAATTTGACAAACAAACTTAGTTTAGATGTACTTTGAGCATATTCTATTTTAGATGGTGGAATATCTACAGTGTTAATGTTTAGAATGAAGAGAATAGATGCTAAATTTTATTAATTTGTTCAAGCCACAATATCCACACTCACCTGCAGAATCATGAAATCATACTACATTTAACTATTCATATATGCTCGTAAGAAATATCAAATTAAATAAAATTTTAAAATATTAGAGGATGTGTTTATTTAAAGTATAGAGTTTACTTACATCCTCATATTCTAAAAAGTTCTCTTTCAATTTTTCCATTGATTATTGTCTCTTTCTTCATATATTTCAACCAGAAGCTTTGGCTCTCCATTGACAAACAGATTCCATTTAACATAAGCTACAGGATTTTCTTCTTGCAAAATAAGAGCTGCAAACTAGTATGTAAGGCACATTCTGGTTTCCAATAATCTTCACAAAATTTATTATGGTTACTTAACTTTTTCCAATTTTCAGTGTGTCTTATGTTTTACACCTAATGTATTTAAAACATGCAATCTCATCATACAGGAAAGCTTGTCCAATTAATTTAAGCAGTATCAATCATGTTGACTAGGCTAAGTCATTTCTGAATAAACATTGCATGCATGTATTATGCTAAAGAACAACTTAAGAAGATATAGTGTATTTTCTTGTAAAACTGAAAGGATGAATATGTAGTTTAAAGCAATATTTCTTCACTTTGTAATTGTTTATTGTTTATAGAACATATGGTTAACATTTGGCTTATAAAATTTTAAATTACACTGTAGATATTGTTGTTATTTTGAAAATAGATTTTTTACAGTCATATGATTTATGTATACTTAATAAATATTGAGTTCTATGGTGCAAGTAAATGGGTATTAGCCAGGTGCTGGGGTTGATGCCTATAATTCTAGCTATTCAGAAGGCTGAGATCTGAGGAAATAGTTTCAAAGCCAGGAAAAAAAATCCATGGGTCTCTTAGATATAATTAACTAGAGAAAAGATGGAAGTGGAAGTGTGGTTTTTTTGGTTTTGATTGAAGATGCCATGTGAGAGCTTGAAGCCTAATACACTGCTGGGAGGAATATAAATTAGCAAAACCACTCTGGAAGCCACTTTTGGAGATTCTTCAAAAAAAAGTAAAAGAAAAAGAAAGAAACCTAGGGTTCCCTTACAATCCAGCTCTTGGTCATCTACCCAGAATATTACAAGCCAGTACACAGCAAAGCCACGTACAACCATGTTAATTGCTCATTATTCACTATAGCCAAGTTATGCAAACAGCACAAATGTCTTTAAATGGATCAGTGGAAGCAAAAAACTGTGGTTCATAGTTTCAATGGAATTTGCTCAACTAGTGAAAAGAAATGATTGAACCTGGAAAACATCATGTTAAGTGAAGTAAAACCAGCTCAGACAGCCAAGGAGCGAATGCTTTTTCTCATGTGTTTATAAATTAAATTATAAACCTATTCAAAAATATGTAGGAGTCATGTAACATAGCCCCCCCCCCAAAATTGTCTACAGCACAGAATCCTTGGGGGAGGATTTTAGTGATATAACTCCTTGGAACACTAGCAAACAGTTTCACAAAATGAAAACCAGAAAGTTCAGAGACCAGCTTTGTAGGGTGTCTGGAGGAATTGTTCAAAGGCAGTGGCAGATAAATGGAAAGAAGAAAGTTGAACAGATATAGACATTATATTCAATGCACATATATGAAAATGAAATCATGTAAGCTTAGGAATGGGTAGAGTTGGGAGAGATGGGAGTGGGAATGGTGGAAGGAATGACATGAATCAAGATGTATTATACTCATAGGCTGACATGTTGACTTGAAATCCCTTTGTACAGGCAATAAAAAATGCCTTGTCTTTGTTAGTTTGCCAGAAATATACAGTGTTTCTCTTCACTAATCCAGTACCAATTGTTTATTCTAGCAAGGAGTTATGCAGTTCATCCAAAAGTTTATTTCTAGGTTTCAGCTTAAGTGAGCATTTGTGTTCCCATTGAGCTATATAAACTATTGCTTGCCTTTAGTTATATCATTCAAAAGTTAATTTAATACCTCTGGTGAAACAAACTTGGTTATAAGCTGATGCCCTCAGACTCACAATAGCATTTCTCTAACAGTATCTTCTGCTGGACATTTCTTATAATGTTTAAGTACTAAATTCCTCAACAATGAGTTAATCATTTGTACAAAATGCCAGATTCAATATAATTTCATAAAAGTAAAATTTATCTGTCTTGTTTAAACAATCTACCTACTGCATCTGGGTGCTCATTTCCGGAAAATGAATTCTATCCAGGAAGTCTATCTACAACTACCAGTTGATTTGTTATCCTTACATGATACATCAGTTAACAATCTCAGTGTTTAGCATAGCTTATTAAATCATTGTGCTTACAGTATTTGTCTCTTTATAGTATGAAATCAGCAAAAGTTTTATGTCCTTAAATAATTTTTCCAGGCTTTGAATTACTCACATTTTTCATGTTAATATGCACTACATACTGGTTGAATTGAATTCAAGTAGGATATTGTCACTATGAATGCAATGAACGCAAACAATGAATGCAAATCCTTATTTCTGTTTTAATTTTTTAAATTCCAAAGCCAGGTTCAATGGCTCATGCTGCCTCTAAACCTAGATACTCAGGAGGCTGAGATTTTAGGATCTTGGTTTGAAGCCAGCCTGAGCAGACAAATCCAAGACAATATTCTTACCAAAGAGCTGAAAGTATGTAGCTCAAGGTAGAGCACCTGCATGAGTGACAATATGCAACATGAGTCCATGAATTCAAGTCTCAATACTGACAAACACCAAAACAAAGCAAAAACAACTAATTTGTCTCCTAGAAATATTCATTGGATCTAACAGAATTAGTCAACTGTTTAACATATAAAAAGTACTAAATTTTTATGCCATTATCCCTTTTTGTTTATTTTTTTGTAGTCAATAAATTCATTGTATATGAATCTGCTATGGTTTTGCAAGACATATCTGTGCTGTAACTTATGTGCTGTTGTTCTGGAATCCACAATATTTCTCTCAATGTCACATTTATCTGAATAGTCTATTACTAGACTTTTAACTCTTCATCTATAATTGAGTCATTTCATTGTCACCCATACATTTTCGAAATAGATTCACTCAAACTTAAAAAAATACAAAATCAACATTTTTATGTATAGAGATATATAGTTATTCATTACAGGTCAATGGCATATATTCCAGTAATATGACTATAAAATTAAAATATTTTTAAATTACAAAAGTGACTAAGCAATGAGATGCCACGTCTATGAATGGACCTCACAGTACAGAGTGAAATGCTCTGGTTACTAATTGAAAGTGTTGTACAGCCATTTTGATTATGAATGGGAGGAAAAGAGCATCCGTGGAAGTATTTCAATCTCAGTATCCAAGTATATTAGTCCAAAGATAAACTCCACTGAATAGTTTTGTGCTTTGAAATGCCAACAATGGGTCTCAAATCTGATGACTTTCTGGACTTTCATTTATTTATAGACTGATTTAATGGGGAACTTAATTCTCTTTGTCAAGCATTATTTTTTTTTTGTAAAATGGGAATACTATTACTTATTAAAAGAGTATAAAGGATAACATTTGTGCTCACATATACAATATATTCAGCATGTCATAGATTATATTAGATGATATTTTGTCGCTCTTTGGAGGATTTCTTTGTTTAGTTGCATTTAAATCACCATCCTGCAGATCTCAGCCCCTAAGTAGTTATAATTACCCAGTCCTAATGAAATTTTCAGTATGTATGTTTTGTATGGCATTATAATTTTGCCACATTATGTCAATTTATGATAAAAAATAATCCTTAGCCAAACACTTCATAGGTGAAATTGTCCAATAGGAAATTAGTGCAAAACATTAAAGTATTGACACATGAGAATAAAAAAATCTCATTCAAAAATCCAAAAATCATAAGGCTCATAGTTTGGGGGGAAGGATTGCAATCATCAAATTCTTATTCAAGAGGAATTAAGCTATTTACATATTACTAGGTATATGATTTGAAATTCAGATATGCAAATAAAGCACTCCATGTTTTGGCACGGTTTCTGGGTGTTGGTGGGTTTAATTGCCTTGAAAAATTTTAAAAGGTTGAAAACACAGAAAATTTCTTTTCCAATCAACACACAGACAACAAAACATCTTTTAAAATGTTTATAAAAATTAACATACTAGGCTTTGGAAAGGTGACTCAATTAGTAAAGCTCCAGCCAATGACTGTCCTGATCTTGGACATAAAAATTAATAAACTAGTCTATACATTTATGTAAACAATGGCTGTTAGTGATGATAGTCATAAAAATTACTACTGGACTTGAACTCAGGGTTCCAGCCTCACTTGTATTTTACCACTCAGAACTTATGCTATACCACTTAAGTTGGGACTCCACTCCTGAATTTTGCTGATTACTTGGTGACAAGAGTCTCTTGGATTTGTCTGCCTTGACTGGCTTAGAACTTCTTTCTGAGCTCGCAACCTCTTAAGTATCTAGGATTGCAGATGTGAACCACCAGTGCCTAGAAGGATAAAAGTATTAAATTTCTAATAGTTTGCAAATAAATTTTACGTTCTACTACAGAACAATTGAATAGGAAATATCTATCAGACACATTATCTTTACTTCTTAAAGTATTTAAGTACATGGTACAATAATTCAAGTCATAATCACATCACCATTTGTCAGCAAACTAACCATTCTTTCTATATTAGTTGTACTTTGAATTATCTAGATTTTGTGAGAACATGTTTATGTATTATCTAGGTATTATGAGAATGATCGTTCACACATGTACCTATATGTTTATGCATGTGCATGAATAAATATAGCAAAGCAAGGTTGTTGGATGAAAATGAGCAAATACTTTTTCATTCTATTATAGTTGCATATGAGCATTTGGGATCTCACAGTAGTTCTCAAAAATTCTAAAAATCATTAGGCATATAATTTGGGGAGATGGATTGCAACCATCCAATTTCAAATTCTTATTCAAGGGGAATTAATGCTTATTTGCATATTACTAGGCACATAATTGGAAATCAGGATATGCAAATTTAGTGATTCATATTTTGGTCTTGTTTCTGGGTTTTTGTGGGTTTAATTGCCCTAAACAATTTTAAAAAGTTCAAAACATGGAAGATTTCTTTTACAATCAGCACACAGACAACAAAACTTGCAAGTACTGACAAGAGTCAATGGTTGTGACACTGTTTACATTATGTGAAACATTTGTATCCTTAGCCAGGAAAATTTTATTTTCTCTTTCTTACATTTTTCATTTCTTACCCTCTAAATTTTTATACTAATCACTATATTTTTATGAAGTGACACAGATAGGTATCGATTAAATTACAGTGGATTAAATACAAATTCGAGTATGTGAGATCCCCTGAAGATTACTGTGAGAGTAAGTTTATGAATGCAAGTGATGGCATCCAAAGGAACCTATATCTGTGCCTGGGCTGAAGTGTGACCCTCCACCAACTTTACTTTTTCAGCCCTCATCCCTCATACCCAGGAATATGATACTTACAATAGAGATTTTGCACCAAGGAAAAAGTTAAAATGAGGCCTTTAGGGGATAACACAGTGAAAATGAACTATGATCCATTATTGACAAGGAAATATAGTAGAGAAACAAGCCCAAGGAAAAACAGTAGCAGGAAAACAAGTGCAAGGGAGGAGACAGGACCCCCATGGAAGGGAGGGGAGGATGCTTCCAACACCAGCATCAGCTTGACTTCCAGCCTCTCTAAGTGTGAGAATAAACAAATAATTCAGTTATAGTTCACCTTGAGTGTGGTATTTCATTTGAAAGCCTTAGCAAAGGAATATAAAGCTTACAATGCTTTTTCTTAATCAGTTTTTATTGTGAAAATACTGTACAGAGGGGTTACAGTTCCATGAGCAAAGTAATGAGTACATTTTTTATCAAGCATTATTGCCTCCTCCTTTGTTTCCCCTACCATCCCTTCCCTCTCACCCCACAACTACAGTCCCTCCCAACCCCCTACTCCACCCCCAGCCTAAATTGTAAAGTTTGTTTTTCAACATAGTGTCTTCTAGATCTCATTGTTAAAATGGGTCCACCTGTAACCCTATTTAAAAAATGTGTTTTTATTCCCTTCCCCTCCCCAAATTATGCTAACATCAAATACAGTGAAAACAGGGGTTATACCATAGGGGAGGGGCATACAAAGCAACAAAAAAATCACCTTATAAATATGTTAGAAACAATAGCAAGAAAGAAAAACCACTTGAGTCCTTACCTTGGGGATCGTTTCGCCTAACATAAAATTATCTGTTCTTTTCTTCTTGTCTCATACATATACTAGTTATTGTAAATGAGGGAAACCATGGGACCTATGTTTCTTTGGGCCTGGCTTACTTCACTTAGGAAAGTAGTATGGAGGTTCCTCAAAAGACTCCACATAGAGCTTCCCAATGACCCAGCAATTCCACTTTTGGGCATTTACCCGAATGATCACAAACAAGACCATACTAAAGCTACTAGCACATCTATGTTTACTGCAGCATTATTTACCATAGCTAAAATATGGAACCAACCAGATGCCCCTCAGTAGATGAATAGTTCAAGAAAATGTAGTATATATACGCACAATAGAATTCTACGCCTCCATCAGAAAGAATGACATTGCCCCATTTGTTCGGAAATGGAAAGACTTAAATACTTTTCTAAAATAAGTTTGCAAAAGACTTCTGAAAACGTGGATTGAACGCTATTTGTGTGTGTGTGTGTGTGTGTGTGTGTGTGTGTGTGTGTGTGTGTGTGTGTGTTTATTTGTCTGTGTGTGTGTGTGTGTGTGTGTGTGTGTGTGTGTGTGTTGGTCCTGGAGCTTAAACTCAAGACTTAGGCACAGTTACTGGGCTTCTTTTGCCCAAGGCTAGTGCTCTATCATTTGAGCTACATTTCCAGAATTTTTGGTAGTTTCTTGGAGATAAGAGTCTCAGGGACTTTGCTTCCCAGGCTGGCTTTGAACTACTATCCTCATATCTCAGCCTCCTGAGTAGCAAGGATTACAGGTGTGAGTCACTGGTGCCTGGCAAAACTGGTTATTTTTCAAACGCATTTTCCTTATCTCCAAAGTTAAATTGGCCATTTTACCTGATTTATATCATTAGTGCAGTTTCCCATGATCCCTGACTATGTTGCATACATAGACATACTTGTAGCAATGTGATTATTATATGTTTTTCTTGCTCACTAATCCTTGAGGAATCACAAACCAGTTTAAAGTAGAAGCTGTTGTTTGAAATGAAAAGTATACTAAAAATCAATGTGCTATCTAGTTACTGATCCATGGTACAAAGTGTCGAAGAGGTAATTGTGCCAGCAATCCCTGCACACACGTCTTTCCTCATTTTAAGAAGAGAGAAAAAGCATAATGTAGTTTCCAGGCAGACCTTACTGCCCGTTTCTAAAACTAATCCATATAATAGATACATTTTATTCAAGATAATATCTTTTATATCACAGAAGTACAATCTGAAATGCTTAACTGTTTTAATCTTCTAAAAATTAGTCTCAGATTGACTCTCTCCAACAGTAATGCTTCTCTTCAGTTAGAACAAAAGTCCCCCTGGCACTAATTTGGTTTCCTTCTGAGCTGTTACTGCAAAGGCACCTACTAGTGCTCTTACACCTAAGAAACATTTCTCCAGAAGTTTTGTCTTTTTTTTTTTGGGTACTAGGGATCGAACCCAGGACGTTGCATTTGCTAGGCTAGCACTTTGCCACGGAGCTACATCCCAGCCCTTGCAGAAGTTTTTGGAAACTGAGTCATTCTTTTAAAATAGAGGCATATATATATATATATATATATATATATATATATATACACATATATATATGTATATATATATATATGCAAAGTATACAGAGAATGCCTGTCAATTCGTTACCACGTTTGTTACAATTAAACTTCTTCATTTTCAGTATAAAAACTCACTGAAATACTGTATTAAGAAAGAATGATCTCTATTATATTTCCAGCTTACTGTGAAGTGTGTGCTTCTTATCTTCCATGGGTGAAATTTCCTGCTGTGGAAAACCTTCAGAGACATCTTGGACAACGTAAATTTCCTACCAAGTAATGAAATCAATCAATGAATGGAGAGTCAAAATATCAAATAGTCATAAAAAAAAAAGCATGTATGTGTAGTATATAAGAGTTCTCAAGCACAGAATATTTCAACTTTGTTGATTTCCCTTTCTCTTTTCCACAGATAAATGTTTCCTATTATTCACTTGCTTTAAGGAAAAATAAATGTGGAGGATAATCTTCCCTTCAATAAATCATCTTTTCAAAAGTGAAGACAATGGGGTGAAATCCTCTGATTTCCTAAGTACACCCATGATATTGTAACCACAAAGTCGATGAAACCAGTAGCATGATTTAGGATGAACCAAGTCAGAGCCAGGTGAATTATATTCGTACATGTCACTCTGAAACTCTCTTGTTCAAGACAAGCAATTGATGCAAATAAAAATATGAGGGAAGGAAAGGCTATTGAAACTTAGAGAAAGTGTCATGGATTTGGGGAGCACGTTTGTTGAAGAAAACTTATGATTGAATCCATATTAAAATAAGAGGAGGAGGAGGAAAAGGAAAGAATAAAGAGGAGGAGTTGGAAGAGGAGGAGGAGGAGGAAGAGGAGAAGGAGGAGGAGGAGGAGGAGGAGGAGAAAGATGTGTACTAGTTTCTAGTTTTAGTCTCATATATTCCTGTATCTTCTTATTTGTCCATAGCCACATGTTCTAAATCAGAAACCACTTAAATGAATCAAAAGTTATTATATATGATATTCTAGAAAAATAATTCAAAGAACATGATTATGGTGAGGAGTTATAAGGAATGCAACAAACATAGCCAGGAAAATGCAAACAATAGAAATAAAATGTGAAGACAGTTCACTTGACTAAAATGATTTGTATATGAGCCCAGTATTGTTAGGTGGAAGCTGGGAGAAAAGGCAAGAATTCAGTGAAGGAAAGGAAATATGATGTAAGAGAAGAGCACATAATGCTTTGGTGACACCTTAGGAAGAAGGGTAGGCTAGGGTGAAGACAATTATAAACCCTAATAGTAGACAAAAATAGCCTTCAATCTGAGCTCTGGTTGCTCACACCAGTAATACGAGATACTCAAGTAATTGAGATCTGAGGATTGTAGTGTAAAGCCAGCAGGAAACTCCACAAAACTCTAATCTCCAAATAACCAGCAAAAAGCTGAAAGTAGATTTGTGGCTTAAGTGACAACATTGAACAAAAAAGCTCAGAGACAGCACCGAGGCCTTGAGTTCATGCCCCCAAGACAGGCCCATGTACACACACACACACACACACACACACACACACACACACACACACACACACACACACACACACACACAACTAGTTTTGTATACAGTTATTTTTCTCCGAATTTCTAATGCAGATGGTTTAATAAGGAAAAACAAAGACAACAAGCTAGTCTTCAGTAGGTAGCAACTAACTTTTTGATTTAGACACTGAGAATGGTTTTCTCTGAGGGCATTACAGATGAACAGAGCACATTTTTCCTGCTAATCCGGTATGATTACAGCTTTCCCAAAAGTTAAAATGGTCTGTAACAGGTTCAAATTATCTCCAAAATGAAAATACATCAAAAAGAAAAAAAAATGCCATATAATTTGAAAGCTGGATATTCGCTTTTGATCAACAAAAAGGAAATATTTAAAAATAATTATATAAACCACATGTAGTCAAATATGACACTAGAAAATGTATATACATTGGAACAATAAACATTTAAATAAGTATATATATATAATTTTTCTTAGTGATTGAGTATTGGTTTTATTTATTTATATATATATTTATTTTCTGAAGCACACTTTTCATTTGTTTTTTTTTCAATTCTATATGTCAGTTTATGAGTCCATTGATATTGATCAATGTCACTGCTTCCACTCTTAAATCCTTCTGAAAAATTTATATACATATAAAATATGAATTTGTAATAATTTGATCTAATTTTTATGGCACTTATTGCTAAATGTATTATGCATTATTTTACATTACTGGACAATTAAGTTGTGGACTTAGTCTAATTTCCTTTATAATAATAATAATTATTACTATTATTATTATGATTGTCATTTGAGGGGCTTGAACTCTGGGCCTGGGCGCTGTCCCTGTGCTCTTCAGCTCAAGGTGAGCACTCTACCGCTTGAACCACAGCATCACATCTCGTTTTCTAGTGGTTTGTTGCAGAAAGAGTCTCACAGACTTTCCTTCACACACTGTCACAATCACATCCCACATTCCACACTATTGCCTGGGGAATTCCCTTATCTGTTAATACTCAGTACCCATGATGGCCTGATCCACTTGTATTTCTTTTGTACCATTAATCATTTCTGTCTAGGAAATGGAAGACATATTCACTTATATTTTGTTTAAAAACAGTGACACACACACACTTACATATATACTACCTATAACATATATTAGATACATAGATCTCTTTTTTTCACAGAGAATTCAAGGTGTATAAAACCTGGAAGAAATAATCTGTTAAGGCACAGGAAGAAATTTGGCTTGGGAAACTTAAAAGTTTATAGTTTGGAGAACTTTACAGCCAATAAATTTAATAGGTGTGATGTCAATAAGATAAAGATTAAATGACTTTTTTACTAATAGTTACTCTGGAAGTGGCTAATAGCACTATGGAAACAATTCAGAGAATACTTGAAAAGTAAATCATTTAAATGATACAAGAAGTTGTTCCAGCATTTATTAATTTAAATTGAGACTGGTTAAAGATTATTATTGTCCAGGATATTATTATATTAACTGAATATAACCACATGTTTATTGAGAAATATTCCTTTGACAAAATTTTGTCAACCTTCCAGTGTGTTTTTACTTTTGTTCA
>NW_027203763.1:0-56984 GCF_024711535.1 Dipodomys merriami | reverse complement strand
ATGAATGTACACAAAGCTGTGGCTTGAGAGCTGACAAACTTATCAACGGCAACAAGGAGGATCTGACGGTCTTGGCTGCTTTATGTATTAGACCAACTACATGAAGTTCCAAAGAAGATAAACGTGTCCTAAGAGCTCCCCACGGAGAACTCTTAAAACACTGGCAGCAGCACACGCAAGTCAACAGCAAACTACGAAGTGGAGACAACTGTCTAATCTTTTGCTCATCCTATTTATTTATTTATGCATGCATGCGTGCATGCGTACATGTGTACATGCCAGGCCTGGGGATTGAAATCAGGGCCTAGGCATGGTCCCGGAACAACTTCTGCTCAAGGGTAGTGCTCTACCACTTGAGCCACAGTGCCATTTCTGGCCTTTTCTGTGTATGTGGTACTAAGGAATCGAAATGCATGCTAGGCAAGCACTCTACAACTGAGCCACATTCCCAGCCTCCATATACTCTTAAAGATCCATTTTCTCTTTACTTTCCTATTCAAAATATTAGGAAAGACCACTGACTCTAAGTCAGTATTGCGTGAATAAAGAGACAAAGACCTACTTGAAGTTACCTGTTTCTTATAGCAAAGAAACCAAGACAGAACAGTAGAAAGAGAATGAAAACAAGGATGAGTCAACTGCTTTCTAACACCCAAGGTTAGCCCCTTGATAGAAGTCAGCAAAGAGCTCTTCAGCCAGCTTCAGACAGAAGACACCTCCCTTCTATTGGCCAGCCCACAGACAGAGGCAGAGGGCTGGGGTACTGACTGCTTTTAAGGGTCAGCGGGCTGGAACTGGCAGAATTCATGACTAGGCAAAGCAACTGATTTAACAGCTGCAATGTGTTTGGGATATCATAGAAAACAGGCAGCTACTGACCTCTTAGAAGCACATGTCAGGGACATGAAAAGGTGTCCAGTCTCCTTACTAAGGAAAAGAACCATACATAATGCAGACTAAGTGAAAAGTAGAATCGCCTCATTCCACACGCTTCAAGCATTTGTGAGGCTTAACTAATGCATGCACATGATTGATGAGGCAATATTTAGCAGGAGTTCTTGTAAATCAGCAAGTGAAGAGGTTGTATAAGATAATCTGAGGCCTGGGGTAGAGCGCAGCAGTGCACCATCCCCAGTACTGGAGCCACAGCCACTGACTGACAGTGTCTATCCTTTATTTGTGTGGGTAGATGTGAATCCTGAGGCTTGAACTCAGGACCTGGGGGTGCTGTCCTTGAGCTTTTTTGCTCAAAGCTAGGGCTCTACCACTTGATCCACAGTTCCACTTCTGGTACTTTTACTTGTTAATTGGAGATACAGAGTTTCATAGGTTCCTGCCTAGGCTGGATTGATCTGCAGATCTCAGACTCCTGAGTTACAGGTACCCAGATTGAAAGTGTTTCTTCTTTAAGATCACAGAACCTAGGCCAAAATAGCTAACAGATCTTTTGTTTTGTTTTGGACAGGACTTTACAATGTAGCTAAGCCTGTGGATGAAATCTGAGGATCATGGTTCAAAGCCAGCCCAACAGACAACCTGAGATTCTTATCTAAAACAAAACAAAACAAAAACAGCAAAAAAAATCCTAGATGGAGGTATGTCTCAAGGCATACAGCACCAGCTGTGAGCTAATCTTAGGACCAACTCAAAAAATACTGAAATTGGAATTTTGCAATGATAAATGGGGTGATTTGACAAGAATACCTAGAGAAGTTCTATAAACACCTAACAACAAGACATCACACAGGTGCTGTCCCGAGCTACATCACATGGCTGAGATGACCTGGGATGACCATGGTTTGAGGCCAGCCAAGCAACAAACACAGCATTGGGCATTCCATGCCTGTCATCCCAATTCTGAGGAAGGCTAAGATCTGGAACAGCAGGGCTCCAAATCAAGACAGCCAAAGGAAAAAAATCCTGGGACTTCTTATCTCGGCAGAAAATGCTAGCCCTAAATGCAGCGAGAAGACAACTTATAAGAAGCTAAATCTGGAAAAATCATTAAAAAAAAAAAAAAGCATGTGAAAATGATACTTTTGTAGTATCACTGATTTCGCACACAGAAAAAAAATGTGAAATATATAGGAAAAAATATATTACATTGACTTGAACTAAATGAAACTTTTTTTGGAGGGAGGGAGGTCATGGGGCTTTAACTCAAGAGACTGGGCACTGTCCCTGGGGTCTTTCACTCAAGGCTAGCACTCAAAGCTAGTTCTCTATCACTTGGAGCCACAAAGCCTCTTTTGATTTTCTGGTAGTTAACTGGAGAGATGAGTCTTATGACTTTCCTGCCAGAGCTGGCTTTGAACCACAACCCTCAGATCTCAGCCTCCTGAGTAGCTTGGATTACAGGTGTGAGCCATCAGTGCCTAGCTAAATAAAAACTCTTGTTCTTTAAAAACATAAATGGAAAATACACACTAGGAGCAAATATTTACACTTTGACATTGTATGTCTAACAAGGGACTTACATCCAGACTGCATAAAAAATCTAAACAGTTCCATCTACAAACTAGTAAATACCCCTAACTGAACATAAGTAATCAAAAGATGTGAGTAAACGTTTCACCAAGAAGAGATGTACAAATGAACAAGAACGATGTCCAACATTCCTGGTCATTGGGAAAATACAAATTAAAATGAGAGTGAGTTACTACCTTAAAGACAAGAGAATCGGTGAAATTAAAAGAGCAAATGTTGGTAAAGATATAGAGCAAGCAACTAGACTTCTCCTATTTCACTAGTAGAAATATAAAATGTCACAACCACTTTGGAAAAAGAGTTTGGCAGTTTCTTGACGTTAAACATACCATTACCATAAGATTCAGAAATTCTCAAAATAAATGAAAATACATTTACAGCAACATTTGCATGCAAATACTCACAGTAGCTTTATTCTAACAACCTCAAAAGCAACACACATCCCTATCAACACATGGAAAGGATAAACAGCTTGCAATTTATTTTTCACTAGATACAATTTAATCCTTCACTTGGCCAAAATGAACAAATTGATACAAACAGCAATCCCAAAGAATTCTGCAGACATTGCACTGAATGAAAGAAGCTGGACTTGATAGTGTGTTGTCCCATTAGCACAAATTCTACAACACTACCACAAGGTATCTTAGTAAAACTGAGGCCACTGACAGCCAGACCAGTTTACATGGGAGAGCAACTACAAAGACAACTTTCTGGGAAGATGGAAATGTTCTGTTTCTGAGCAGAATGATGACTACATGGCACATTCATTTGTTCAAATCCATTGGCCTGCCAGGTGCCAGTGGCTCACATCTGTAATCCTAGCTATTCAGGAGGCTGAGATAAGAGGCTCCTAGTTCTAAGCCAGTCCTGGCAGAAAAAGTCTATGAGACTCCTATTTCCAATTAACCACCAGAAAGCCAGATGTGGAGCTGTGGTTCAAATGATAGGCAGCTTTGAGCAAAAAAAGCCAAAGGACAGTACCCAGGCCTTAGTTCAAGCCCCCAAACCAGTACACAGACCCAGTCATGCGCACAAACAGAAGTGGCCTGTATGCTGAAGATACGTGATTTTACTGCATGATGTCACAAGTTCAAATAAACACATTTAGCAGGAGCACTGTATTTCCAAACAGTTAATGTTTAAAGGACAAACTTTCAGTACTAGATTTTGTTTTTGAAAGCAAAGCAAAAAAAAAAAAAAAAAAAACAAAGAAAGTGGGGTTGGGAATGTGGTTCAGTGGTACAGTGCTTGCCTAGCATGAATAAAGCCCTGGGTTCAATTCCTCAGTACCACACACACAGTAAAAGTTGGAAGTGGCATCATGGCTCAGTGATAGAGTGCTAGCCTTGAGCAAAAGAAGCTCAGGGACAGTGCCCAGGCCCTGAGTTCAAGCCCCAGGACTGGCAAAACAAAAACAACAAAAACACCCCTGTGTATAATAGAGAAGAAAATGGAAAAAGAAACCCCAGCAAGAGTGAACAGAAGAACCCAGGTGCTTATCATCAACCTTGGGGAACAGAAGATAGGCAATATTCTACTACTAGCAGAACTTGGGCGTGCTCCAGAGCCGTTGGCTCCTACGACTCTGAAATCATGTAACCTCAGACCCCTGCTCTACAAGTGCAAGTGCTGGACCCACACAGTTCAGATAACCCCAATCACCCATCAATGTGAACATGACACTCTCCCTGCCCAAGAGACAGAACAGCGCTCCTGAATTGTGTGAGGCAGGCTGTCAACTGCTTTGTACATTTTGTCCATTTACATGTATCCTCAGTTTTCCTTCTTTTGTACTTATAAAAATACATCTCTGATAATGCTTTCACAACTTGTGCTGATTGCTCGACCTTTTCACCTGTCGTGTGTAACAGCTGGGGCGGGTCTGCTCCCGGTTCTCAGGGGCACGGGCCTCAGGACATGGGCATGGCACGGCCCTGCACCCCAGCAAAGCCAAGGAGCTTCGGAGAGTCCACAAGGGCCCAGAGAACCATGAGACCCTCCTCAGAATCCAGCGTCTCTACTTTGGGGAGTGTTTATTTGTGCATCAAGAGGAAATAAACAGACCCAGGGCCTCATGCATGCTAGGCAGGGGCTCTACAAAAGGGAAGGCTAACAAATGTCAGGGCTCTTTTCCAAAAATAAGGGAAAGGTGAGGTGCAGTGGCACATACTTGTAGTCCAGATATCCAGAAGGGTGAGAACTTCAAGGAGAACCCCTTGAACCCAGGAGTTCTAGATTAGCCTGTACAACACAGGCTCCAAAGACAACCACCACCAAGAAAACAGATCTCAGAACAAAACAGTTTTGTTAACATTGATCAAATTTACTTGCTAGTGCCTTCACAGACACTAGAGAGCTATTTATTTGGCAGTTATAACGGCATCAGAGAGCCCAGAGGCACCAAGTAAATTATGCTATTGCTACCAGGTTATGTGGACAACAGAAGACACAATTGCAAGAAATATAGAAAACTCTTATCGTTTTGTTGGCGGTATTTCACCAGTATTTCAAACAAAAATCAGAAATAGGCACAAGCAAGAGACAAAAATTCTACACTTGAGTGGCAGCTGGTGTAGCTACAAGTAAATGATAACAGATTTGTGAAAAGCAAACTCAACCATCACAGTAAAGGATGAGCAGGGGCTGGGAAGGTGGCTCAGTGCTAGAGCGCTTGCTTTGCATGCATGAGGCCCTGGGTTCAATTCCTCAGCACCACATAAGCAAAAAGAAAAAAGCTGGAAGTGGCGCTGTGGCTCATGTGGTAGAGCTCTAGCCTTGAGCTGAAGAGCTGAGGGATAGCACCCAGGCCTGGAGTTCAGGCCCCATGACCGGACCTCCCCTCCCCCCCCAAAAAAGAAAGCACAGACACAGAGCCTGGGAGCTCATTTGCATATTATGCATTAGGGTATACTGTCTTATATGGACTAGGGGTAGATGCTATGATTGGCTAGCTATCCCTGTGCGATAAATATGTGCTAAGAGCACAGTTAGTAGTTACTCACTTTGATATCCCTTCGCTGATGGCAGCCCTGAAGCAAGCAGGCAATCTGATCGCTAATAAACTCCACATCATCTCTGTGAAGAGCTGCCTCTAACTCCTGAGAGAGAAGAGGAAAGAGAGAGATTAAATACTGAGAGTTCTTAAAATCTACACTACCACCAAAAACACAGAGCCCAAGCAACAGAAAATGGCTGGTCAATGAAGCAAAGGGTTTGCTGCCATTTTCCCTCTTCCCCCAGTTACTGCTGCAAGAGGAGCAATGAGAGCTTTCAGGTTTTTCCTGGAGTTTCTCTTACTGCCCCTACCATCCCTCCCATTCCTTTTGTCTACACTCTGGAAGACATACCCACAGTTCTTGGGGAGGGTTGGGGAAGACAGTAATGGGGGGCAGGGACTGAAATCAGGGTCTTGCACCTGCTAGACCTGTATTCTAACACTTGAAGCCCAGTGTGTGTGTGTGTGTGTGTGTGTGTGTGTGTGTGTGTGTGTGTGTGTGTGTGTGTGTGTGTGTGTGTGTGTGTGCGGGCGTGTGTATGTGCGTGTGTGTGTTGATCCTAGGGCTTGAACTTAGGGACTGAGAGCTGTACTGAGCTTAATCTGCTCAAAGCTAGCATTCTGTCACTTGAACTCAGCACCACCTCCAGCTATTTCTGAGTAATTTACTGGAGTTGAGTCTTAGGAACTCCCCCGCCCAGGCTGGCTTGGCAGCACAATCCTCAGCTCTCAGCCCCTTTTGCAGCTAGGGTTACAAGTGTGAGCCAAGGGTGCCCGGTTCAGTCTGCTTTTTTCTTGGCTATTTTGGAGATGGAGCTTGGAAACGGTTCCCGGCTGACTACTTACTAACGGCAATCCTCCAGATCTCATCCCAGCCCCATGGCTGTGATACAGGTGCATATTTCTTTTTTGCAAAGCCATGCTAGTTGTATAATCAACTAGTTTGCATATTGTATAGTTTTCTAATTTAGTGGCAAAACAAAATACAGGAGCATTAAATGCTTTATAATCAATTACAAGTACTTTTTGTTATATAACGGTTTCAAAAATAAACCAACTGCAACACTGTATTTTGAACTTAACAGAACTGGGAGGAAGAAATTTGGCAACTTTTACTGTAATGATGCTACTCCTACATGTCTAGAGGAGATTGCTAGAATAAGACGGCTCTTACATCATCTGGAGAGTAATGCCTTGGTGAGATGCATTTGTTTTGCTTACGTTTGCAAACACTCATGTGTACAGTCTAGGGCCTGGAAATCCCTTTTCTGGGCCAACTGTACATCACACAAAGATTTTTTTTTTGGTTGGTCGTGGGGCTTTAACTCTGGGCCTGGGTGCTGTCCCTCAGCTCTTCAGCTCAAGGTGAACGTTCTACCACTTGAGCCACTTCCAGTTTTCTGAGTGGTTTACTTGAGCTAAGAGTGTCATGGACTACTCTCCTGCCTGGGCTGGCTTTGAACCGCAATCCTCAGATCTCAGCCTGCTGAGTAATTAGGATTAAAGGTGTGAGCCACCAGCACCAGGCACAAAGACTTTTCTCTACGGTCTTCCCAGGTGAATTTCACTTTGCCAATCCTCCAATTTCGATGCCTGAACTACAGTAGCTATGTACCCTGCAACACACCTGCCTATGAGTCCCTCCTCTCCCAGAGTACATCAAAAGCACAACTTGCTTGCTCTTAAGTGTGGCTTCCAACTCTGAAGAATAGTAGAGATGGGACCCAGGCCTTTGCACACGCCAAGTACTATTCCACTGATGTAAATTCCCAGCCCCAAAATGTTCATTTTTCATTAGAGGTGCTTATACTGAACTATGTAATGTCTCCTAGAGTTTATATTATTACTAAATATATTACTGCCTCTGCCAAGTAATTCTAACTACCTAGGAGGCCGAGATCTGAGGACTGAACTTCAAAGCCAGCCCCAGACAGGAGTCCATGAGACTCCAATTAACCACCAAAAAGCCAGGACTGGAGCTACGGCTCAAGTGGCAGAGCACTACACTAGCCTTGAGCAAAAAAAATCTCAAAAAATGACAATGTCCAGACTCTGAGTTCAAATCCTAGGCAAACGTGCACTCGTGCATGTGCGTCTACATACACACACACAGAGGACATACCAAATTAAGTTGTTTTAACAGCCATACTTGAGAACATAAGACAAGAACCAGGAGGGTATTGCTCAAGAGAGGACTGCCAGAAGTCTAACATAGGATATGCGTGATCTCTTAGAGACCAGACTTGAAAAACATTTAATGGTGATTTTATTTTTAAAAAACAATCATGATTTAGAGTAGAATGTAAGATGTGCATTAACTTTTTTGTCTGAGGACAGCTCCTGGGCCTGGCACCTGTAGAGAAGGCTTCAACCACTGAGCTCGCCCCCAGGTTCCCTAAATCAATATGAAGGGGGAACAAAATCATAAATGATCTTCAGTCAACTATTAAGTGAGACAAGAGGCTTCTCAGGCTTCTCCCTGGGAGAAAAGTTTGCTTTCTTATAGGATAAGTACAATAGAAGGATACAGCGTCCGGACTGTTGGATTAGGAGAAACGAACAAGCCCATGCTGTCTTTCAAACAATATTCCAGCCCCTTTACTTGCTTGCCATTTCCCCCCACACCATAGGTCCTAGAATATGGTAAATAACTCAGTACAGTCTGTAGACAAACAGGTTCAAATACAAAACTGCCTTTTAAAACATAATTGTACAATACTATGTTTAATATAACAGAATGCCACCTGGAAATATACTAGGATGGGGGAGAGGCATGCAGGCATGGATGCACAAATGCAGACCTGAGTTAAGAAGATGGTTAAATCATTAGGAGTGACATTATCCAAAAAGAGATGTACTGTACTCCTTACCTGACTTATGTAAATGTGACTGGTCACCCTTGTAACAACAATTTTTTTAAGTTATCATTAAAAATTAGAACCAAACTGGGCCTAGGTGGCTCACACCTGTAATCCTAGCTATTCAGGAGGTTGAGATCTGAGGATCAGGGTTCAAAGCCCGCCTGGGCAGGAAAGCCCATGAGATTTTTATCGCCAGTTGAACCACTAGAAAAACAGGAAGTGGCACTGTGGCTCAAGTGGTAGAGCGCTCACCTTGAGCTGAGGGACAGTGTCCAGGCCCAGAGTTCAAGTCCCATGACCAACCAAAAAAAAGAAAGAAACTTTTGCAAAGGTTGAGAAATATTTTCCTGCCAAAGGTCATATGGCCTTTTATAACATCATTATGGGCCATACAAAGTTATCAGTACAATCAGAGCAGATGCATTCCTGTCTGTCTGTCCCCTCATTTACCAACTGACTTCCTAGGCCTTCAATGGGCCACAGGCCAGACTTTCCCCATCCCTGTTTAAAGAGTGGTTTGAGTTGTGCAAGATGAAAAGCTCTGGAGATGTGTTTGTTTCACAACCATAAAAATACACTACTGAATATAACAATGAAAATAATACAACGGAAATGCACTGGTGGCTAATGGTAATTAATTACTGTACAATGAAAACTTGTTAACAGGAAAAAAGTCATTTTCATGATTTTTCTTTTTTCTTTTGGCTTTTGCTCTACCACTTTAAGCAACAGCTCCACTTTCTGGTTTTTGAGTGGTTCACTAGCGATAAGAATCTCATAGGGGGCTGTGAATGTGGCTTAGTGGTAGAGTGCTCGCCTAGCATGCACGAAGTCCTGTGTTTGATTCCTCAGTACCACATACACAGAAAGAGCCAGCAGCAGAGGTGTGGCTCAAGTGGTATAGCACAAGTCTTGAGCAAAAGAAGCTCAGGGACAGCACCCAGGCTCTGAGTTCAAGCCCCAGGACTGGCAAAACAAAACAAAACAAAACAAAAAAAAATATATATATATGGATTTTTCTGCCCGGGCTGGCTTTGAACTGTGATTCTCAAATTTCAACCTCCTGAGTAGCTAGTGTTACAGGTGTGAGCCACCAGCACCCGACTAATGGGTTAACTTTTAATTGTATCAATGATATAAATGTTTTAAAATTGTTACCACAATTAAAAAATATGTTTCACAGCAAGATGTTGTGTGTTCCTCACACGAAGTATGTGGTCTCCAAGGGGTGGTATGGACAAAGAAGGGAGGTAAATACCACCCGTGATACACAAAACAAATGCTGCACTAAGTAATATTACATTTATCTCATCTTCCTCTAGAAAGAGAGCAAAGACTGAGGAGATACCAGTATCACGTTTTTTGATATAAGGAATTTGAATTCTCTTCATACATAAGTCATTGCTTTAAGTACGGATAAAACTGTCTCCAAAGAGAGTCCAGAGATCCAGGTTATTCAAAGCTTTACTACTTAAGGTTTCAACCCAGAACTTAAGTCTTAAACTTAGGCACAAAGGACCCTCCTCCTAAAGACACCCACCCCAAGCTTTTTTTTTTCCTCTTCTCACTTTCTCTCCTTGGGCCTTTTGTATTCTCCTTTCACTGTGCGCATTGAACTGTGAGCATAGAAATCTGAACTTTGCCAAGATGCTTGGGGACAGCAGAGGATGGGGAAAGAAAACAGCAGAAAAGAGTGAAAGGAGCTCCATTCCTACCACAGCTCTGCGGCTTCAGAGGAGCTGCGGAGAGTAACAGGATTTGCCTCTCTTGCAGCTGGTGACACAGCTCATTAGGGAAAAGCCTGCTTAATGTGTGCACATGTACACACACACACACACACACACACACACACACACACACACATACACACACACACACACACACACACACACACACACGAAAACAAATCTCTCTGGACTGAGCAAGGGGCACCCAGACTACCTCTGGGGGAAGGGGAAGAAGACAGTTGTTAGAAAATATGCCCACTAAGGATGAACAACTGCTCACTTTAAAAAGTCCTGCCCGCCTTACAGCCGGATTCCAGACCAAGGACAGTCTAATGACATACAGAACGTGAAATTTCCTTAATATAGCCAGTCACTCAACTGTAGCTTTTCTTAAATAACACTCCAGACACTTTCCCTTTGTAACGCGTACCTATTCCCTGTGTAAGTTTTCTTTAACCTTTTACCAATTTGTTTCTTTTCTTCAACTTCCAAGAATCAATATGCAGATTTATATTGCCACCATTTAGTCACAATAATTCCTTTGAGTTTATTTAGAGGAGGGGGAGGGGGGAAGGAGTAGCTAAGGAATAAAAGTCATGTTGGTTGTATTTGCTTTTGGAGTTGCAAATCTTCCTGATTTGCACAGGACCGAGTACAATGTACATCTAGATGAAAGCCCCGTGTGGGACCAGAACCTCTCATGCACAAAGGCGGGGCAGTGGGCCCCTGAGGGACTCTCGAAGCTGCTGGCCAGAAAGACTGCCTGGAGTGCCGGCTCAGGACACGAGAGGAAAGGCACACCAGCCTCCAGAAGGCACCTAGACTGGCAGCTGATGCTTTCTAACTTGGTACACATGCCCAAAGGCATGTGGCATTCCAATTTGGCAGGAACTTATAAATCAGCAGGAGCAACTGCACTGCCGAGGGGCCTGAAGGCAGCTACGTAACACGTTCAGTGGGCAAACCTTTATCTGCTCAGCCCCCAAAGGCTAGCAGGTCTGTTCTGCTGCTTTGTATGCAGTGACCAGACTCAGCTATGTCACCGGCTACAATGCTGTGGAAACCAAACAGCTCCTTCCCTCAGTGTTGACTATAACTCAAAATCATCAACTGGAAAAATATTAATTACACAATAAATGTGTGAAACTAGAATGATTTTTCTGCAAATGTTTAAATTAGGAATAGTGGCTCCAAAGGTTGTTTAAAAAAGTATTCAAAATTACCTAATCTTCCACACACACACAAAAAAAATACCATGACACAAACAATGCCCAATGACTGAAAAAGCAGGGAGTATGATGCCTACCAGGCTGGGGTGGGAGGCACTAAGCTGGACAAGCATGACTACACAGATGGAAAGGCAGATCCTAGCCAGATCCTTGCCAGGACACATATTGTAGAGAGCTGCGAGAGGCCGCACCTGGAAGATGGCGCCGGCTTCCACCCTCCGCCTTCCCGATGGTGAGTGCTCTCTGTGGTAAACAACTCCTTATATGGCTAAGGCAAAGAATCTGGCTTGCTTCCGTGCACCTGAACCTATTGGCGGTTCCCACGTGGCGTATCAGGGTTGGCTACCCAGCGGGTACTTAAGGCTGTGGGGAATTCTCCCCAGGGTTGGGGTCAGAAGATGAATAAAAGGTCCTGAAAAAACTGCAGAGAGAAGAGCCCGGTGTCGCGTCTTCCTTGCTGGTCAAGGCGGTAGCGACACGTGGCGGCCCGTACGGGGAACTCAGCCATAACCCCAAGGAGGACTCAGAACTCTCTGCGGTCAGGTGGTGCACCGGTAAGTCCCCAGGTAAAAGGGGAATCCGCGACAAAAGTGGGGGTAAGTCCCCAGGTAAAAGGGGAATCCGCCACAAGAGCGGGAAGTAAGTTCCCAGGTAAAAGGGGAATCCGCCACAAGAGCGGGGAGTAAGTTCCCAGGTAAAAGGGGAATCCGCCACAAGAGCGAGGGGGATTTTTGCTCTTCTCGGTAGATAAAGAGAGAGTGAGAACCCGGGGCTAGTCAATATAGTAGCCAAAAGTGTAAGTAAAAGTTTGTTTACCAGCTTTAAATGTTTAAAACATGGGCGCTTCTTCTTCGCACCCAATTTTTTTGGCTCTCAATGAGCTACTGCACTCAAAAAAGTTAAAAATAAAAAAGAGTACTTTAGAGAGATTTTTGAATGAATGTGACATCGTTGCCCCGTGGTTCGCTGTCTCCGGAAGCCTCACGGTGGCCTCTTGGGAGAAACTAGGGAGGGACCTAGATTTTGCCTCTGAACAAGGAACGCTTAAGAGCGGAGTGAGACCAATATGGAAACTGATAAGTGGCTGTCTCGAGGACCAGCGTTGCAGTGAGGCGGTAGAGAATGGTCAGGCCGCCTTAGAAATGCTGCAGGAAGAAAGATCGGAAAGGGCAGACAGCGAAAAGGAGGAGAGCAGGGGGGGCTTATACCCTGATTTTGCCGAACTAGAGACCTCTGAGTCTATAGACTCAGAGGAACTACAATCACTCATAGAACAAATAGAAAAAACAAAGATAAGAAAGAGGAGGAAAGGGAAGGAGAGAGAGGACCCAGATAAAGACGAATGCACGCCCTCCATGCCCCGCCCCACACCTTCGGCCCCTCCGCTCTATGTGGAGGACCTTGGAAGTGGCAGCCCCGGCTGTTCTTTCAGCCCAGGCGTGTGGAAAGCAGTCAGAACCGAGTTACATCTAGCCTGTCCAATATTTCAGGATCCACAGGGACAGCGGTATCATGAACCCTTAGATTTTAAGGTTATAAAATCTTTAGCTGAGTCTGTGCGGACATACGGAATCACAGCCTCCTTTACTGTAGCCCAGGTGGAGGCCCTAAACAGACACTGCATGACACCCGGTGATTGGAGTGGGCCCGCACGAGCTTGTTTGAGCCCAGGTCAGTATTTAGATTGGAAGGCCTTTTTGATTGAATTTGCTAGTGAAGAGGCTGCAGCCAATCAGGCTGCGGGGAACCCAGCTTGGGACAGAGATATGCTGCTTGGACAGGGGAGATTCGCCAATCAGCAGATAGGCTACCCGGTTCAAGTTTATGAACAAATCAATAAAATTGGCATAAAGGCATGGAAGGCCTTACCAAATAAAGGCGAGGTGAGTGGCAATCTCACCAAAATCCTGCAGGGCTCTATGGAGCCGTTTTCGGACTTTGTTGCTCTTATGGTTGAGGCTGCTGGCAGAATTTTTGGTGACCCAGATGCAGCCATGCCATTAATTAAACAGCTTGTTTACGAGCAGTGCACTAAGGAATGCAGAGCCGCCATAACCCCATATAAGAACAGGGGACTAGAAGCATGGATGAAAGTTTGCAGAGAGCTGGGCGGACCACTAACTAATGCTGGATTAACTGCTGCTGTGGTGCAATTAACCCAGAAGAATGGGGCTGGGAAGGTGGCTCAGTGGTAGAGCGCTTGCCTTGCATGCCTGAGACCCTGGGTTCCATTCCTCAGCACCATATAAGCAAAATGAAAAAAGCCGGAAGTGACGCTGTGACTCAAGTGGTAGAGTGCTGGCCTTGAGCTGAAGAGCTGAGGGACAGTGCCCAGGCCCAGAGTTCAGGCCCAGGAAAAAAACCTATTCAAAAAATGCTGCAAATTTGTCTAAACAGTTGTCTAGTTATCTTTTAGGTAATTGAACTGGGGAGTTTGACAGCCTGATGGAACAGCTCACGGTTGCCATTGTCATGGTGAACTCGACCTGAGTGGATGCCGGATTGGCGGAGGGGTTATCTTCATGGATCTCCACTGCTATGAATCATCTTACGGAGGGGGCAGGTTTGGGAGCCCTGACAGGCCTCCTGGTGTTAGCCTCCTTGGTATGTCTGTGGTGCATTTGCCAAATTAGAGGTTCTCAGCGTCGCAGTGCAGCCATGATTATCCAAGCCTTTACAGTCATTGGAGCAGGTCAGTCCCCCCAAGCGTGGCTTGCCACCCTAAAACAATGAACACAGATTGCAAAGCCAAAGTACTGCAGTCGAGAGGCATGAGTTTTGCCCTCGAGGAGAGCATGTTTGATTGCACACGGGTTCGATTCGCCTTTTCCCGTCCTTGTGAAAAACGAATCAATGGACAGGCTGAGTCATCCCTAGAGAAGGTACCCTCTGGGAGAAGGCTTGTATGCAGTCCTTGCATTGCACAACAGGGATCAGACCTCTGCTCTCATCTGTGTTCTTTAAACAAAAAAGGGGGAACTGTAGAGAGCTGCGAGAGGCCGCACCTGGAAGATGGTGCCGGCTTCCGCCCTCCGCCTTCCCGATGGCGAGTGCTCTCTGTGGTAAACAACTCCTTATATGGCTAAGGCAAAGAATCTGGCTTGCTTCCGCGCACCTGAACCTATTGGCGGTTCCCACGTGGCGTATCAGGGTTGGCTACCCAGCGGGTACTTAAGGCTGTGGGGAATTCTCCCTGGGGTTGGGGTCAGAAGATTGCCACGCCGACCCCAGTAGAGTCTGCTTAGCATGGGAAACCATCTATCAGACCATGATAGGGGCCTCGAGACCTATCTCTGAGTTTTGGGACTTCACCGAAGTCTACCTCGGAGAATAGGGCTTCTAAGAGGCCTACTCCTGGGAAAAGGCTGGCAAAACCCCTGGAAAAGATGTGTTTCTGCCTATCTTTTCCTCATAAGAGTGCCTATTAATCTTTTACTGTTTCTACTGCTCATTGTACTTACTCATTGTCAACGTTCCCTTATTCAAAGCTCTTTCTTAAGAGTGTTGACGACTCCAATATCTGATGAGTGTCTTAAAAATATGACTAACTCACCAGAGTTAAGTGCTACCCTGAAACCCCTCTTGGAGGCTAATATAAAAGTATTGGGGGTTTCACAAAGTCACTTCAGCAGAAGGAATTGTTTGTAAGAGATTTACAAAAAGTTGTAGGCGCGGCTAGAACAGAAAGAATGTATGGCAATTGCTGAGATAACTACTTAGGAGAAAGAACTTCCTCATTTACTAAGAGACTTGCTAAATCTAAGTCTCCTTGGTGCTTACTATTAAAGAAGGAACAGGAAAGATCTTAATGGGACAGTTAAGGCCTCTATATAAAAAAGTAGTGGTTAATTGGTGACAATCATCGAAACCAATTGTATTTCTTAAAAATAGAGGTAAAGCCGGAAACAAGTGCCTATCAGGCGACCAGTTGGTGACCACCCAAGGATGAAGCCCTGCAGCAAGGTTGTGTAACCTTTTGCCCTTTCAGGCGACCAGCTGGTGACCGCCCAAGAATGAAGCCCTGCAGCAAGATTATGTAACCTTTTGCCCTTTCTTATGGAGACTTTTTGCTATAAAAGTTTGTTATCCTCTGCATTAAATCGCACTCAGCACTCAGCACTCAGCATCCACTCCTAATGTGTGTGAGTTGTCTGTTTGCCATCTCCCCGTCCTATTCCAGGTTCCTCCCCTAGGTATCCTTCGTCGTCCCGACAGAACCCGGTCCGCGGCAGGTGGCGCCCAACGTGGGGCTCAGAGCGGGACAAGAAGCAGTTTCTTCAGTCAAGGAACCTTG
Organism: Dipodomys merriami; assembly: GCF_024711535.1. Lineage (NCBI taxonomy): Eukaryota > Metazoa > Chordata > Mammalia > Rodentia > Heteromyidae > Dipodomys > Dipodomys merriami. The sequence goes on along the minus strand of NW_027203763.1, from coordinate 41,388 downwards.
GGAGGTAAGCATCTATCTCTCTCTCTCTCTCTTTTCTTTTCACCTGGAATAGTAGTCAGAAGCTCGTTGGGGTGCTGCAGGCCCCTCAGTTGTGACTGAGAAAGATAACGAGCAAATCATGGGGAGTTCATCTTCTAAGAATAAGGATAGTTTGTCTCTATTTTAAAACATATACTCCACAGCAGCAGTGGGAGAACAAACTAATCCTTGGTTCCCGCAGGAAAAAGGAAACCATTGAAAAAGTGAATGTAACTCTAAGTTCCATAAAGACGGAACTCCTCCTTCGAGAGGAAACAAAAAAAAAAAAACGGAAAAAGGGAACCATTGAAAAAGTGAATGTAAATCTAAGTTCCATAAAGAGGGAACTCCTCCTTTGAGAGGAAACAAAAAACGGACAGAGGGGCAACCAGCCCCTCCACAAGAGAATAAGAAACAGTTAGATCATTTGATACAATTTTCATATTTCAGGAATGGTGAAAGCCTGCAGGTGTGGTCTTGGGGCTGGCGGAGAGTCTTGGCGGACGCGCTATAAGACTGCCAGCGGGGCCAGTGGGAGACGTCCCCTGGACCCCTGGGTGGGGCTGTCCTCGAGATCGGGTAGAGGGGGTTCGAGTCCCCCTGATTGGCCTATTCTCTCTGGTTGGAAGCCCTTCTGGACAGACTGTCTGACCAGCAGTCTGACGCGCTTGCTGTCTGTCTTGAGTGTGCGTATATGTCTTCTATTAACTCTAATTTGAATCTTAGGCACGCAGCCCTGGGGCTGGTGGATGAGGGGCTTACTGATCCCCTAGACCAGAGGAAGAGTGCGCATTTCCCACTTAATTGCCCCTTCCACCCTTTTAGAATTCCAGGAGTGCCCAGACCAGATCGCCCACCTACCCAGAGAAAGCGTGACCAAGTGCGCGTACATTACCAACCCCCGTATGCAGCAGTGTGTGTGTGTGTGTGTGTGTGTAATTTTAACTTCTTTTTCTTTCTTATCTCGGTTTTATTAATTTGGACACTCCTTGTCCCAGAGATGGGGCAAGGACAAAGCAACCTTACTCCTCTCAACTTCCTGCTCAGTCATTTCAAAGAGGTAAAAGAGAGGGGGTATAATTTGAGTATAATTGAAAATCTCAGAAGAATCTAAAAAGAAAAATTCTCTAGAATAAGTAGAGGGGGTTCTAGTCCCCTGGTAAGTGGTGAGATGTCACCCCATTCACTGAGACCTGATTTTGTCTTTGTGGCCACTTGTTTGTCTTGTTTAGTGTGTGTGTTTGTTTTATGTTTTCTGAGGTAGGGAAGATTTGGGTGAGTGTGACAGGCTCACTCAGCAGACTCTGGATTCAGTTTGCTGAATGAGAACAGCACAGAGATTCAAAAGATTAATTAGTGAATTGCCTTGCTAACAAGCAAGCTCTGGGAAAATGAAGCCCAGCAAAGGTACCTAGTTTAAAAGAAACACTGTCTTAAATTTTTGTTTAAAAACTTTAAATAATGTACGTACAACTGATTTTGATTTTTGCGCGCTTTAAGATCTGTGTGTTTTGTGTGTGTCTGTGAACATGTTCAAAGATAAAAAATTGTCAGCATGCTGTAACAATTGGGTGAGTTTAAATTTAAAAAATTCAAAAGGTTATGAGGTTTGGACATTACCAAAAAATTTTAAAAATCTTCACATTGTTTTAAATGGCTTTTTAAAAGGTTCTTTAACTTGCAAATTAGAAAATCTGGTATTTTAAAAACTAATGTTTTAAAACGCATAAGACTGTTTATACTGTAATCAAGTTATCTGGCTTAACAAAAATGCATTGGCTGTTTGGGATCTAATTCCCTTCGCTAAAATTTGGGGATAAATATTAGAAATTTAAATGTAAAGGTTAGTTTAACACTGTCAAAGATGTTACCAGTTCTGTCTGTCTAAAACTGTATTATTTCATTCGATAGAGACAGGGGGAAAAACTTAGAAACCAACAGAAGACCTATCTTTAGAGGTGAAGGGTGAACAAGCAGAAGTGCAGTTCAGCTGGTCATGCATGGTGGGACAGGCCCTGGGAGGAGTCCACGCATGGTGAAAGAAGGCAAGCTGGCACAAACGCAGTTCATCTAACCCTAAAGAGTCGGATTGAGTGTGCCCATTCCATAGAAGGGGCTGAGTTGCCCATCTTTGTTCTCTCTTTTCCCTGCAGATAGACACTGAAAACATGATGGTTAAAATGAGTGGTGTGATGATCAGATTAGTACTGGAAAAACTTCCCCTTGGATGTGTTAACATTAAAAATTAGGAAGGCCTTAAAAATAGGGTAAAAATTATTTGTATAATGTGGCTTACTTTCAATTATGTTCTACAATTAGGATGTTTTTAAAAGTCATAAAGACGCTAAGTCTAGCTTTTTGGTTCAGTTATGATGATTGTTATTTTCTCATTAAGGAAAAATTGTCATCTGAGTTTAAAAATCTTAATGTATGTCTGTTTTAAAACAAGAAGCCAAGAGGCAATGAGTGACACTTGGCCTCAAGATTTCAAGGGATCTTTTCAAAATGCAAATAATAACTAAAGTATAAAATATTAAAGGTGATTAATAAGAGGTTTAAAAAAATAGGGAATGGATTTTTGGATATAAAATTTAAATGTAAAATTGTTCTTGACATTGGCCTCAATGTGCACAAAGGAAAAATTAGGATTACCAAAATAATTGCTATTCTAGTTTGCTCTTATAGGTTTTTCGAGTTTCCAGCAAAGTCCAGAGCAAAGCACAGAGGATTCCTACAGTTTGTCAGATGTAACTTTGACTCTTAATAAGTTTCAGGTAAGAGCATGCTTAAAAGCTACTTCTATGTTGACCACCTTGTTGCTTTCAATTGGAGTAAAGTGGCCTTTTATAAGACTCATTGATCTGCAAACTGGTTCAAAGCCAGCCCGGGCAGAAAAAGGTCCCTGTGAGACTGTCACCTCTACTCAGCCAGCAGAGTGCTGAAAGAGCAAGCAGAAATGCTTTGGGACTCACAGTGGCAGAGTGCTAGCCCTGGACTGAAGAGTTAGGGGACAACATTCAAGCCCCGAGTCTGGGACTCAAAGCGGCAGAGTGCTAGCCTTAAGCTGTAGAGCTGAGGGACAGTGCTCAGGCCCCGAGTTCAAGTCCAACAACCAGCTAAGGAAAATGCCAATGAGGCATTTATCCCAATGTAGAGAAGACACTCCTGGGATGAAAGCAATGGAGGAGCATCCAGAGGCAGTAAGCCACTGCTTGGATGGCAGAAATGTCAGATCCTAGAGTCATTTGTGCGTGGCCCTTCAAAACTGGTCAGAGCCGGGAGGTCATGGGAAGAGTTTATAAGCATGCCTAATGTTCATGACTACCTTGTAAGGGACAGGAACTTGCCAGTCCTCTGTGATAGTAAAAAGCTAATGTTATAAAATGTGGGAGATAGCTTAAATCTTAACCCCTTTATGTGCCAAAAGCTCTAATTGGCAGTAACTATTGAGATGACACTAGTTACATGAAATTCATCTGCCCAGGAAAAAGTTTGTAAACCTGAGAGAGTGTGTCTATTGATATCTGTCTTAGGCATTGTTTGGGATCATTAGAGATCACATTCCTAAGCCATCTAAAAAGATGCTTTTTGCAAACTAGAGTGCTAAACAAGCTACACTACTGTAGCCAGAGAAAAGGTCTGTGCAGTTGTCAAAAGTTAAATATTATTCTTAATGACATCTAACCCTGATAGCCTCTTTGTAAAATAAGCTAAGGTTATAGGTTCCTGGCTAGGTAAGATCAACGCCCCTAAAGTCAGCTTGAAGAAGTTACAGAAGATGGACCTTCGCCCTTCTACCCCCATTTTAAGATCAAGGGTCCAGAGTCAATTTTGGAGAAATGAGGCAAAATAGATAAAATAATTTTATCTATAACTGTTGTAGGTGTGCAAGGTGTGGAGACTGCATCTGTCAGAGATGGTTACAAGACTAAGCCTTCTGTGTCTATTTAAAAAAAAAAAATCTGGTTAGTAAAAAAAAAAAAGTTATTTTGGTAAATTGTCCTGGGCTATTGTCTAAATGTTCTTAGAAACCAACGAAGTCACGGCCTGCCAAGCCTATGTATTACTTGCATCCTTAACCAGTCTGTGTAGGAATTTACAGCCCAGCATGAGGTGTGACAGTCCCTTGGAGCCACTGAGAGACCCAGCTGTTGCGGTTGCTGCTGCTGTTGCTGCATACCTTAATGGGTAAAGTTCAACGACGGCCTGACAGTCAACCGGAGATACTCCTGCTTGATTCCATCACCTAAATCTGCTTCCTGGTTGAAAGCTGCTAAATCTAAGATCTTGTGGGACATTCTTTTGGGTGATATACAAAAATCCTCTCTATTCCCACAGTGGATATTGGGGACAAGGATATCACTGGGTTGCTTGTCTTAGGCACTTCAATGCATAGTGACTGGAAATCCACTCTAGGGTCACAGCCTAGTTTGACTCTGATATGGTAATAACCTGAGTGTGTTATCAATAGAGGTAATACTCTTAGCCTTAAAATCTAGCAAGCTTCTGCATCATGGTGGTGCCTTAAGGCTGTTCTAAGATAAAGGTTCCGCAAGCCAAAGGAAAATTGGGCAGTTTTAAACTACAGCCACAAAGATGGTCAAGAGATTGTAAAGAAAGAGGGTGGTAAAGAAAGCCTTGGGAAAGGAATTGTAAAGAAAGAAGAAAGTAAAAAAAGCCTTGGAAAGAGAATTGGGGAAATTTGAAAAGTAAGGATTGTCTTTAAGACAAACCTCAGAAAGTTTAAGTATGTCGCAAATGGTATGAGTATGTCTTAAAATTGGAGCTTACAAGTACAGCTGGTATAAAATTGATACACGGAGTCAGGACTGGTGAAAATTTAAAAAAAAAAAAAAAAGGGGCAAATGCCACGCCGACCCCAGTAGAGTCTGCTTAGCATGGGAAACCATCTATCAGACCATGATAGGGGCCTCGAGACCTATCTCTGAGTTTTGGGACTTCACCGAAGTCTACCTCGGAGAATAGGGCTTCTAAGAGGCCTACTCCTGGGAAAAGGCTGGCAAAACCCCTGGAAAAGATGTGTTTCTGCCTATCTTTTCCTCATAAGAGTGCCTATTAATCTTTTACTGTTTCTACTGCTCATTGTACTTACTCATTGTCAACGTTCCCTTATTCAAAGCTCTTTCTTAAGAGTGTTGACGACTCCAATATCTGATGAGTGTCTTAAAAATATGACTAACTCACCAGAGTTAAGTGCTACCCTGAAACCCCTCTTGGAGGCTAATATAAAAGTATTGGGGGTTTCACAAAGTCACTTCAGCAGAAGGAATTGTTTGTAAGAGATTTACAAAAAGTTGTAGGCGCGGCTAGAACAGAAAGAATGTATGGCAATTGCTGAGATAACTACTTAGGAGAAAGAACTTCCTCATTTACTAAGAGACTTGCTAAATCTAAGTCTCCTTGGTGCTTACTATTAAAGAAGGAACAGGAAAGATCTTAATGGGACAGTTAAGGCCTCTATATAAAAAAGTAGTGGTTAATTGGTGACAATCATCGAAACCAATTGTATTTCTTAAAAATAGAGGTAAAGCCGGAAACAAGTGCCTATCAGGCGACCAGTTGGTGACCACCCAAGGATGAAGCCCTGCAGCAAGGTTGTGTAACCTTTTGCCCTTTCAGGCGACCAGCTGGTGACCGCCCAAGAATGAAGCCCTGCAGCAAGATTATGTAACCTTTTGCCCTTTCTTATGGAGACTTTTTGCTATAAAAGTTTGTTATCCTCTGCATTAAATCGCACTCAGCACTCAGCACTCAGCATCCACTCCTAATGTGTGTGAGTTGTCTGTTTGCCATCTCCCCGTCCTATTCCAGGTTCCTCCCCTAGGTATCCTCCGTTGTCCCGACAGAACCCGGTCCGCGGCAGAAGATGACTAAAAGGTCCTGAATAAACTGCAGATAGAAGAGTCCGGTGTCGCGTCTTCCTTGCTGGTCGAGGCGGTAGCGACAACATATGCTCTGTGCGGGTCCAGTCGGACGCCTGCCTTCAGCAGCCTTCACCAGCCAGCAAAGGTCTCCCATCGGAGCTGATGACTTTCCTGGGTTCCACACCTAAGACAAGAGGTAAAAACGGCACAGCTTCCTGGAGTCATTTGCCTTTTTGTTTTATTGTTGGTGCTTGTTGCTCAGAAACACATTTTCATTTTTTTCCTGCAGTTCTGGGAGGTAGCACGCATAGTAGGTAGATGCTCTAAGATTATTTATCTGTTTAGCCAGTTCTGGGGCTTGAACTCAGGGCCTGGGTGCTGTCCCTGAGCTTCTTTTGCTCAAGGCTAGTGCTCTACCACTTGAACCACAGTGCCACTTCTGGCTTTTTCTGTGTATGCGGTATTGAGGAGTTGAACTCAGGGCTTCAAGCATGCTAGGCAAGCTCTCTACCACTGAGCCACATTCCCAGAGTCATCCTCTCAAATTTTTGACTTTTAAAACAAAGATTGGGGCTGGGTGTCAGGGGCTTAAGCTACTCAGGAGGCTGAGATCTGAGGGTCGTGGTTCAAAGCCAGCCTGGGCAGAAAAGTTCCTATGACTTATCTTCCACTAACCACTCAAACACTGGAAGTGGAGCTGTGGCTCAAATTGGTAGAGTGCTAACTTTGGGGGGGGTAGGGTGGGGAACCACCTCAGAGACAGCACCCAAGTCCTGAGTTCAAGCCCCACAAATGACCAAACAAACAAAGCAAAATAAAAAAAAGGCTGACCAAACCCCAAACGTTTATCAATGTTTGGTCTGCATCTGCATCTACGTTTGGTATGCACAGCATATTGTGAGGGACGGCAGGAAGGTGAAGAGAGAGCCCCAGTCCAGTTGTGAGAAGTGATAGGTTGGTTACTAGTGGAGGGATGACAGTGGAACAGGCAATGAGAGATGAAAGGGAAGCATTTCAGAAGTACAGTCAATAGCTTGGCACCTACTTGTAGGTAAAGAAAAAAAAAGACAAGAAAATTTAGGTTGAGTTTTAATTCCATCTAAAAACAGCTAGATAAGTATAAACAAGGAAAAGGCTAGATTGGGGTGGCAGTGATAACAAAGAATTACACTGGAGATAAAAGTCCTCTCAGTATACAGTGAGATGTAATCGTGTAATGTTGTACAGACAGCTATTCACACCCAACTGAACCTCAGCTGTTCATGTCCCAGTCTCTTGTGTAAGAATGAAAATGTACGCAATCAGACGTGCTTCCCACAACTGAGGAAAGGCCTCTACAGTGCCTGGCACGCGCGCACGCGCACACACACACACACACACACAAGCACACAGTGTGTATGTGAAGGATAAAAAGAGAACCTACTCTCACATAACACTGATCAAGAATGAAAGGTTGGGATGGGGGATTCGGCTCAGTGGAAGAACACTTGCCTGGCAAATGTAAGGCCTTGAGTTCTGTCCTCAGCTCTGGGGAAGGAGGGAGGGAGGGAGGGAGGGAGGGGAAGAAAGGAAGAAAGAAAGAAGGAGGGAGGGAGGGCAAGGAGGGAGGAAAGGAAGGAAGGAGAAAGAGGAGGGAAGGAAGGAAGGAAGGAAGGGAGGGAGGGAGGGAGGAAGGGAGGGAGGAAGGGAGGGAGGGAGGGAGGGAGGGAGGGAGGGAAAAGAAAAGAAAGGCAAGGTAAGGCTGGCAATTCAATGGAAGGACACTACAATGTTGGTTCTATCAGAATGCCACTGTGGGGGTGAACAAGGAGCCGGCAGTGGACACAGGCTGACAACAGAAAGGCACTTAGTGACACACAAGTCACCTCCAAGAATGAAATATTAAAAGTGTTTTTGTTTGCATTTGTTATATGCAGGTCCTGGGGCTTAAATTCAAAAGTCTGGGCACGTCTCCAACTTTTTTGCTTAAGACTAGCACTCTACCACTTGAACTACGGCACCACTTCCAGTCGTTTTTGATGGTTAATAGATCTCATGAACTTTGCTTTCCAAACTGGCATCACACCACGATCCTCAGATCTCAGCCTCCTGAGTAGCTAAGGATTATAGGCAAGAGCCACCAGCACCCAGACAAACCATGTTTTAAACTAATAAAACCCTATGCTTAGCTAGGTGCCAGTGGCTCACACACCTGTCATCCTACCTACCCAAGAGGCTGAGATCCTCGGACCTCATTCTGAAGTCGGCCAGAGGCAGGAAAGTCAATGAGATTCTCATCTCCAATAAACTACTCAGCAAAAGCCTGAAGCATCGCTGTGGCTCAAGTGGTAGAGCACCAGCCTTGAGCACAAAGAGACTCAGGGACCACGCCCAGGTCCTGAATTCAAGCCCCAAGACCAGCCCAAAAATACATAAATAAATACTTTTTTTTTAATCCTGTGCTTAAATTCTGGTACTGACCAGTCCCTTCACAGAACAATTGGTCACAGATGTTCACCAAGCAAAAAAACTGGACATTAGTAGCAACCATTCTGAAAAGATGTGTGTGACTGGAGATTCTCAGGAATGCCTGAACTCCAACCAAGAGAAGAGATATGGAATGGTAATGTGAACTAGGAATCACCAGGATATGATTCTAACTAAGAAAATGGTGCTATACCCGGGCTCCAGTGGTTCATGCCTATAATCCTATCTTCTGAGGAACCTGAGATCTGAGAATCACGGTTCAAAGCCAGCCCGAGCAGAAAAGTCCATGAGACTCTTTTTTTTTTTTTTGGGGGGGGGTCCGGTCATGGGGCCTGAACTCTTGGCCTGGGTGCTATCCCTCAGCTCTTCAGCTCAAGGCTAGCGCTCTACCACTTGAGCCACTGCACCACTTCCAGCTTTTTTCTTTTTGCTTATGTGATGCTGAGGAATCAAACCCAGGGCCTCGAGCATGCAAGGCAAGTGCTCTACCACTGAGCCACCTTCCCAGCCCCATGAAACTCTTATCTCCAATTAATCTCCAGAAAACCGGAAGTGGTGCCCAGAGTTCAAGCCCCACAACCGACAAAAGAAAAAAGAAAATGGTGCTATAGTTTGAATCTGCAGTGTGTTCAAGGCCTAGCCCCCCCCCCCCCCGCAGTAGTGGAAGACAGCAGAGGCTTTAAGGAGGGAGGCTAGTGAGAAGGAAGGTAGATGGGCAGGACTCCAGTCCTTTCTTCTCTCTCTCTCACCCTCTGCTGGGTAGGTAGGTAGTCCTGCCATGATGGACTGTTACACTACAGGCCCAAAGCAACAGGGCCACATGACTATAAACTGAACTCAAAAGCAAAAACAAATATTTTCCTCTTTTTTAAGTTTGCTTATCTCAGGTCTGAGACAGAATGCTAACTAATAACACAGATAGTATTGAAAATGTTAATACTAATGTCAGGTGTTGGTGGCTCAAACTTGGAATCCTAGCTACTCAGTACGCTGAGATCTGAGGGTGGCAGTTCAAAGCCAAGCCAGACCAAGCAGGAACGTCCACGAGACTCATCTTTCAAACTCAAAGAAAAACAAACAAACTTGAAGTGGAGCTGTGGCTTTCATGGTAGAGCACTAACCTCAAGTGAAAAAGCTTAGGGACAGTATATGCAAACCCCCAACCAGCACCCAAAGGAAAAAAAAACACGAAACCAGGCAATGATGGCTCACACCTGTAATCCTAGCTTCTCAGGAGGCTAAGATCTGAGGCTCTCAGCTTGAAGCTAGCCTGTGCAGAAAAGTCTGTGAGATTCTCATTTCCAATTGGCCAGCAAAGAGCCTAAGGCAGAGGAATAGCTCAAGTAGTACAGTGCCATTCTTGAGTAAAAGCAGGCAAGCAAGCATGCAAGGCCCTGAGTTCAAGCCCCAGTACTGGCACACAAAAAAGAAAAAAAGAATTATTAGAATTGAGGTATGATGCATGCTATCTACACTGCCAAAAAGATCCCGAGATAAAAACAAAACAAAACAAAACAAAACAACTTGGCAGTGTTTATCCAACCTTATCCTGGGGGAGAGATGCTTTGTTGGGGGGGGAGAACTATTTCATCAGCCCTGGGAGAAATTATTCCCTCAAAACCAGTATCTTTTTAACACAATACATCTGACCATGGCCTCATATTGAAAATATACAAGGAATAAACCCCATCCAAAGCTAATAAACCAATCACTAATGGTCTAAGAAGCTAAGGAGAGACCTTCTCTGAAGAGGTAAGAATGGTAAAGAAATACAGAAGGAAATGCTCATCAGCCCTGGCCATAAAGGAAACAAATCAAAACAACTCTGAGATTCCATCTCACCCATGGTGGATTGGTCAGCATTGTGATTTCGAACAACAAATGCTACGGGAATGTGGGGAAAAGGGAACCCTACTGCACTGTCGGTGGGAACAGAAAGTAGTGTAACTATTCTGGACTGTAGTCTGGAGGTCAGACCCTCCCTACCACTCAGCCATAACCACTGGCCACCTACCCGACCCTCACCAGCCAGGATACCATAGAGATACCTGCACGTTCAGGTTCACTCCTGCATGACTCACAATATCCAAGCTACAGAAAACACCCAGATGCCCTACAAATAGTGGAATGGATCAAAATAAGAGGTACCTATACACAATGGAAATTTACACAGGCATAAGAATATCGCAGGAAATTCATGGCTCTAGAACAAATCATGTTAACTGAGGTAAGCCAAGTTCAGAGAAACAAATGGTGCATGTCTTCTACTACATGAGGAAGCTAGACCTAAAATACACGGGGACATGATAAACTATACAGGACTCTAGTAGATAAATACACAGGCACATCAATATGCATCTGATCACATAACACTTATCAAAATGAACTCCAGGAAATGGAAACAAGAGATTTTTGTTGTTGTTTTTGTTTTCTTTTTGTCTTGTTACTTCATCTACCTTTGGGAGAGTAAAGCAGGGCACAGAAATAGAGGGACAGAGGGTGAATAAATGCAACAGTGATACTCACTAGACACTGTTGAAAATGATCTATATAACCTGTGGGTAGTTATGGGAAGGCAAAACTGAGAAAGTGCGGGAAGGGGTGACACTGTCCAAAAGAAATGTACTCTTTACCTGGTTTATGTGACTAGAACCCCTCTGCATATTATCTCTTTTCTCTTTTTTTTTAAAAAATCTGTTACAGGGTTTGAACTCTGGACCTGGGCGCTGTCCCTCAGCTCTTCAGCTCAAGGCAAGCACTCTACCACTTGAGCCACAGCTCCACTTCGGGTTTTCTGAGTGATTTATTCGAGATAAGAGTCCCACAGGCTGGCTTTGAACTTGATCCTCAAGATCTCAGCCTCCTGCTGGGTGCTGGTAGCTCACCCCTGTAATCCTAGCTACTCAGGAGGCTGAGATCTGAGGATCATAGTTCAAAGCCAGCCCAGTGAAGGAAATCCGTGACTCTTATCTCCAATAAACCAATCAGAAAACCGGAAGTGGCTCTGTGGCTCCAGTGGTAGAGTGCTGGCCTTGAGTTGAAGAGGTCAGGGACCACGCCCAGGCCCAGAGTTCAAGCCCCCAGGACTGACCAGCAAAACAAAAACAAACAAAAAAATTAAAAACAAAACACTAGTATCTTCTGATGCTTGATTCTGGTTAGTAAGCAGGTCTTACGTTAGAAATATAGCTTGTGCTGAATTGGCAGGTGTGAACATGAAAGCCACCAAAGGCACCCTATGTATTTTAAATAAATAGTCTGTCCCACAAAAAAGGAAAAAGTAGCATTTTTGTTTGAGTGGTGCTGGTGGTGGTTCTGGAGTGTTGAATTCAGGGTATTACACTCGAGCTCTACCACTTGACCTCCAGCCCTTTTTGCTTTGGTCAATTTTGGGTCTGGTAGAGGCTCAGGCCTGCCTGGACTGTCCTCACAGTAGACTCTTCTCACCTCTGCCTTCCTGTAGCAGAGATTACAGGTGCTCATATTGGTGATTGCAGCTCACTACCATAACTGGCACAAGAACTTTAACTTATAGAGCTCAGGGACTAATTTAGTCATCTGAAGGCAATCGTGATAGAGCAAGACACATTTAGCAGACATTCAACTAGGTGGATTATATAATCAGAGTGACCACTTTCAAAACAACTGATGAACAGATGATTTTGCTGGGGAAAGAAAGACTAGAGAAGGCAAAGTACACAGCACATAGACAGGAGGTTTGTTCACTGTTGTTCTTTAGTCAGTCGTGGGCCTTGGCACTGTCCCTGAGCTCCTCAGCTCAAGGTGAGCGCTCTACTGCTTGAGCCACAGCACCACATTAAACAGGTTTTGCACAACCAAGGGAAGGTGCTAGTCAGTCAACATTTGCTGAGCACTCAGTGCTGATGCAAACATTCTTACTGACTAAAGCTGAGTGCTCCCATGGACAAAGGCCTTAACCAGACAAGACGTTTCCCCGCTTGGTGGTACTGGGGGTTGAACTCGTGCTAGTGAGGAAAGTTCGCTTCTACTTGAGTCATGCCCCAAACCCCTTTTCTGCCTTGGTTTACTTTCAAGATAGGGTTTAGACCGGCGTGAGCAACAATCTTCTTACTTGGGCTTCATATTGCCAGCATCTGCCACCAGGCCAAAGAAATGGTTGAGATGGAGTCTTATTAGCTTTTTAATGCAAGAGCCCCTCATCTCCCTACAGTTACAGACTTGCATCAGTACTTACCTGTGAATTTCAGGGGGGAAAAATCATGATGTGCTGAAATTAGAATAGAAATCAGAAAGAAAAAAAAAAGAAAAAGGAAAAGAAAAGAAAAAGTGATGGGAATGTGGCTCAGTGGTAGAGTGCTTGCCTAGTATCCAGGAAGCCCTGGGTTCGATTCCTTAGCACCACAAACACAGGAAAAATGGGAAGTGGTGCCGTGGCTCAAGTGGTAGAGTGCAAGCCTTGAGGAAAAGAAGCTCAGGGACAGTGCCCAGGCCCTGAATTCAAGAAAGGAAGGAAGGGAGGGAGGGAGGGAGGGAGGGAGGGAAGGAGGGAGGGAGGGAGGGAGGGAAAGGAAAAGGCAAGGCTTTGCCAGTACCACAGCAGCCTTTGTTCTGGACTTAACAATGAACTGCCTTCCTGGGCCTTCAGCCGTTACACTGAACCAATCACCCCCTTTCATCTGTCTCTCCTCTGCCTTCTTGTAACTGGGATTACCTGCTCCCCATCTCCTGCCTTTCTTTCTCCCAAATACAAAATGCCAACTAAATTGTTAGGTTAAGTGTATGGCATGCTTCCCTTCTGCATTTCACCACCATGGCTTCTGAAACACTTATTCTCTGCTTTCTTGTTTTCTTTTAAGCTCCTCAGAAGACCTACTCCACTACCTATTTTCAATAAAAACACAACAAGAGGACTGTTTCTTCTACAAACAGCCTTTTGTTTCCAGTTCCTCCAGTGCTGAAACAAAAGAAAGTCCTTTATTTATTTAATTTATTTTTGCACATTGTAGGACCTGAACTATGGGTCTGGGAGCTGTCCCTTACCTCTTCAGCTCAAGCTAGTTCTCTAACACCTGAGCCACAGTGCCACTTCCAGCTTTTTTCTTTTTGCTTATGTGGTAGTGAGGAATCGAACCCAGGGCCTCAGGCATGCAAGGCAAGCGCTCTACCACTGAGCCACCTTCCCAGCCCCTCTTGTTCCAATTTTTAATTGGTCTTCTCATAAGTTTATTTCCCACCATCACTGATATCAGACATGCTCATCTGAAATGAGCAAAAGTACTACTTCATTACAGAATGCAAGAGGAGGAAGAAGATAGCACAGGGCACACAGCTGATCTACAGAGACAGGAAACATAGGGTAAACAAACAACAGGTATCACATCACAAGCATTCCTCTCCCTCTCACCTAAGGGCACCTTACCCCCATGTGGTAGAGGCTCAGGTCAAAAGCACTGTTATTGCCCTTACCCTATCTCCCCAACTCACTCCGTGTATTTCAGTGTGTCTCCCTCCCTCTCTTCCCTCACCCTGTCTCCCCGTGAATCAATGCCACCATTTCTCCCTGCTACAGTTAAATGTGTTGGGATCCTAGTCCCTAAATCCCTGTTTCGATGGTGTTTGAAGGCACTGAGAAGCAGGTGAGGCTGGGAGTTTGCACAAGGAGACCTGGGATCACAGGCTTGCCAGCTTGGAGTCTGGGAGCTCCCCACCTCCACAACTTGACGCCAAAGGCCTCCAAATGCCTTAAACTTGTGAGGTATCTTATTTACTAAAGCTTCAGAAAATAAACATCCTTAATACTTCCCCCACTGGGTGGGGAATGCCAGAGGGCAGATCAGGATAGAGAAACCTACTCGTCTGTGATGGGACAGACAGACACACGTGCTTCTGATGTGATTTTCTTCTGCTGTTCTGGGAAGTCTGCCAATATCTTGATCATTTTGTATGTTATAAATATTCAATGGCCCTTGCTTTATGATTGCCACCACTTGCAATAGCTTGTCGGAGCTTACAAGGTCCTCATGATCTAGTATCCACAAATTTCCAATTCCCGCTATTTCCCTTGACTTACACCTGGACTCCCTTCTCAGTCCATTAACTTGCTACACCTAAAATTATTCTGGCGTTCAAAACCTGTGCCCCTCACCCTAACCCCCTCCAGCACTTTGGAGATATTTGCATTACCACTCTCTTTCCTCAAAACTCTTCAGCCAACAGATATGGAATGACATATTCAGATGCGTGAAGGCAAAGCTCGCTGGGTTCACTGCTGTGCATAATACACTCAATGTAAACGTACCCCAAAAAGACATTTGAATCTGAGAGCTACAGTCAGCCACGCAAGTATTAGAACTATTAAAGTTTAAATTTTTCTTCCTTTTCTCATTTTTGCTACGTAAACTCTCTATTTCTTCACAAGGAAAGCTACACACAGGACGTGTACCAGATTAAAAGGGAAGCCCTAATGCCGGGCGCTGGTGGCTCATGCCTGTATTCCTAGCTACTCAGGAGGCTGAGATCTGATGATCTCGGTTCAAAGCCAGCCCGGGCAGGAAAGACCATGAGAATCCTCTCTCCAATAAACCAGCAGAAAACCGGAAGTGGCACTGTAGCTCAAGTGGTAGAGCGCTTGCCTTGAGCTGAAGAGCTGAGGGACAGCACTCAGGCCCAGAGTTCAAGCCCCAGGACCGCCAAAAAAAAAAAAAAGGGAAGCCCTAGAGTGTCAGGAGACAACCATCAGACAACAACGTACTATGTATGCCCTGGAGAGCATAAGGACAGACCTAGACTCAAGACAAATTTCAGTTCCATCATTTATATCATGTATGTCCTAAAGACAGTCATCATTTATCTGAGGCAGTTTCCATCTTTTCCTAAGAGTTCTATGTCAGCCAAGCACCAGCTCACTCCTGTAATCCCAGCTATTCAGGAGGCTAAGAGCTGAGGATCATGATTCAAAGCCACCCCAGGGAAGCAAAGCCTCTGAGACTCCTATCTCCAGTTAACCATCAAAAAAGCAAGTGGTAAAGTGCTAAAAAAAAAAAAAAAAAAGGTCCAGGGTCAGTACCTAGGCCCTGAGTTCAAGCCAAGACTGGCACAAAAGGAAGG
The DNA here is from genome assembly GCF_024711535.1 of Dipodomys merriami. NCBI lineage: Eukaryota > Metazoa > Chordata > Mammalia > Rodentia > Heteromyidae > Dipodomys > Dipodomys merriami. The sequence continues at coordinate 25,930 of NW_027203763.1, read as the reverse complement.
AAGGAAGGAAGGAAGGAAGGAAGGAAGGAAGGAAGGAAGGAAGGAAGGAAGGAGGGAGGGAGGGAGGGAGGGAGGGAGGGAGGGAGGGAGGGAGGGAGGGAGGGGGTGGGAAGGAGGGAGGGAGAAAGGAAGGAAAAGAAGAGAAAAGGAAAGAAAAGAGAAAAGAAAAGGGGCTGGGAAGGTGGCTCCGTGGTAGAGTGCTTGCCTTGCATGCATGCGCCCCTGGGTTCGATTCCTCAGCACCACGTAAACAGAAAAAACCAGAAGTGGCACTTTGGCTCAAGTGGTAGAGTGTTAGCCGTGAGCTGAAAAGCTGAGGGACAGTTCCCAGGCCCAGAGTTCAGGCCCCACAATGTACCAAAAATTAAAAAAGGGCAGGGAAGGATTTGCCAGTCACTGGTGGCTCACGCTTGTCATCCTAGCTACTCAGGAGGCTGAGATCTGAGCATCGCAGTCCAAAGCCAGTTCAGGCAAGAAAGGCTTTTCTACCCATGAGACTCTAACCAACAACAAACCACCAGAAAACCAGAAGTTGTGCTATGGCTCAAATGGTAGAGCACTTTCCTTGAGCTGAAGAGCTCAGAGACAGTGCCCAAGCCCAGAATTCAAGACCCACAACCAACAAAAAAAAAAAGAGAGGGGAGACTTTAAATTTTCAGGTAATTCGGCTGGTAAGGTGGCTTAGTGGTAGAGCACTTGTCTTGCATGCATGAGGCCCTGGGTTCAATTCCTCAGTACCACAGAAGCAGAAAATGCTGGAGGTGGGGCTGAGGCTCATGTGGTAGTGCGCTCACCTTGAACTGAAGAGCTGAGGGACAGCACCCACGCCCAGAGTTCAGGCCCCAAGAGCAACCAAAAAAAATTTTTTTTCAGGTAATTGGCAAAAAAGAGTAAGTAACTGGGGGATTGGGTATCTAGCTCGGGACGAGCACTTGCCTGGCAAGTTCAGTGCTCAGCCTTTATTTTTTGTGGGGGGCGGGGGCGGAGGAGGGAGAGGGAAGAGTAAGTAATTAGCTGTACTATAAAGGTGAGCATATGAGAACTTTTTTTGTGCCAACCATGGGGCTTGATTTAAAATATTTTAGAAGTCTCTTAGTGTTCAATTATTTCTATTGATCATGAACATTGTAACAACATAAAAAGAAAGGATACCTTGGTAAGTTAAAATGCACCCATAAGATGTCATATAAAAGCAAGCACTCGGGCTGGGAAGGTGGCTCAGTGGTAGAGCACTTGCCTTGCATGCATGAGGCCCTGGGTTCAATTCCTCAGCACCACATAAGCAGAAAGAAAAGTCGGAAGTGGCGCTGTGTCTCAAGTGGTAAAGTGCTACCCTTGAGCTGAGGGACAGCGCCCAGGCCCAGAGTTCAGGCCCGCGACTGGACCCCCCCCAAAAAAAGCAAGCACTCCTGCTACAAACCTGTAATAACCTACACCTGCAGAACAGAAAGGAATACAAAGAAAGAATAAAACTCCATTTCCAGATCACAATGACTAAATACAAGAAAGAATCTTGTGGGGAAAAATAAGCCACATTATCTTTGAGAGTGTATGTGTTCTAGTACAGAGTGATTACAGACCCAGTAAGCTGCAGTTTTAAAATGAAGGTTGAAACTGCAGTCGTAGATGAAAGGGGGCCTCTCCAACATTTGCTCTGGGTCCAGCGACTCTCAGCAGTTGGCTGGAGTCTAAGCTGCATTATCCTGCCTGGCTGCAACAAAGGGACGGCCCCTCCAGACCCTGGGTGAGACAATGTGATAAATGACTGCTCTGTCAAGGGACCCTGAGATGGAGATGTCTAGGAGAAGGGGAATGTATCTAATTTAGGAGGCCTGGGGGAAGGGGAAATAGAGGAAGGCAGAGTGTCTGACAGACAGGTGCACCATCTCCTTGTCACACAAACACCAGACCAGAAAACTTTAGGAGTAAACTCTGCAAAACCCCACATCACACAAACTGGAGCTTAATACTACCATGTCACAGGAGACCTAGTTTGGTCCCTCCCAAGTCACTTGGACTTTAAGGAAAACGTTTCCACCTTCCCAGACCTCTATTCTCTATCTCCAAGTCCAAACTTAAGAAAATACTGCTTGTCCGGGCTAGGAAGGTGGCTCAGTGGTAGAGTGCTTGCCTTGTATGCATGAGGCCCTGGGTTCGATTCCTCAGCACCACATAAGCAGAAAAAGCCAAAAGTGGCGCTGTGGCTTTGAGCTGAAGAGCTGAGGGACACTGCCCAGGCCCAGAGTTCAAGGCCCACGACTGACCGAAATAATAACAATAATAATAATAAATAATAATAATAATAATGCTCATTTGAGTTCTGGGGATGGAATTAAATACAAAGTCCCTTCCTTCCTTCAATCCCCCAGCCCACTAAAGACTGCTGAGTCAGAACTGAGTGAAAGTACGGGAGCTCAAAGCTCATGCTCAAATTAAGGAAATATCCATTGCCATCAAGAGAGAGAAAGAGAGGGAGACAGACAGACAGACAGACAGACAGATGTTAAATCACATGGGAGGCCCATCATTTCAATTCCTCTTCCCAGCTGTCATTGTTTACACAACAGAGGACTAACCCTGGCTGGCTCCACAGGACCTCTCTGCTGGGGAGCCCAGCTGTCATTGTTTACACAACTAGTCCTAACAGAGGACTAACCCTGGCTGGCTCCACAGGACTTCTCTGCTGGGGAGCTTTACTGATGATGACACTCAGTCAACACAGACTATGAATTCATACATCAGCACATAAGGCATTTCCAATTGAAAAAAAATGTTATCAGAATTGACTGTGGTATAAATGCCAGCCTTGAAAACAGCTATCCAAAGAATAGTGAATCTTCATCATGCAGTCAGCATGTGATAAAAGAATAGTAAAGCAAGTTTACTAAAACTGCATGTTCAGGAACAAGCAAGCAGCATGAAAGAGACCTTCATTAAGTCGGGCACGAGTGGCTCACGCCCACAATCTAGCTACTCAGGAGGCTGAGATCTTGAGGATTGCGGTTCAAAGCCAGTCCTGGCAAAAAAGCTCTGTGAAAGTCATTTCCACTAAACTACCAAAGAAGTGAGAAGTGGGGCTGTGGCTTAAAGAGATAGAGCACTAGCCTTGAGCAAGAGCAGCTCAGGGACAGCACTCAGGCCCTGTGTTCAAGCTGTACAACCAATCAAAATAAAATATTATGTATTAAAGTTACTGTTACACAATAATAATATGTTGTATTATTGTGCAGAAAACTTTTAAAGCCAAATTGACCTTTACCTGCAATTAAGTACAATATGACAGAGTGAAGAAGCTAGAATTTACTTCGGGTGTACGGTTCCCTTTGAAGATTACTGTTAAAACTTATGCTCCCAGGCTGGGAAGGTGGCTCAGTGGTGGAGTCCTTGCCTCACACGCATGAGGCCCTGGGTTCAAATCCTCAGCACCACAGAAAAGAAAAAGGCCGGAAGTGGCATTGTGGCTCAAGAGATAGAGCACTAGCTTTGAGCTGAAGAGCTCAGGGACAGCGCCCAGGCCCAGAGTTCAAGCCCCATAACCGACAAAAAATAAAAAAAAACTAAGTAAATAAATAAACTTATGCTCCGGCCTGATCTAAGTTATTACTGGAGGTTCTGAACATCAGATTTAATAACTACACACCAGCAAGGTATTTATAATCTAACGGCATGTGACAACCAGGAGAAAAAAGAAATCACTATTTTGCTGGATTGAGATGGATTAAGTTGTTAGTTTCTTGAGGGTGAAAAAGAGCTAATGAATCTATTATAGGGAGAACATATCTGTGACCTTTCTAGAATTTTAATGGATTAAAAGAAAAATGACCTCTCAGGCCAGCCCAGGCAGGAAAGTTAGATACTTTTCTCCAATTAAGCACCAAAAAAACCCCCCCAGAAGTAGAGCTATGGCTCAAGTGGTAGAGGGCTAGCCTTGAGTGAAAAAGCTCAGGGACAGCATCCAGGCCCTGAGTTTAAGCCCCAGGATTGGCACCAAAGAAAACAGTAAGTTCCGGTTCATGAGCTGGCATTCCTAATCACAGAATCTCAAAACTTCAAGAGATTTTATTGTTCAACTAATCAAAGTCATCAGATGCATAAGAGACTGCAAGAGACTAGCAAGCAGAAACGTAAGATCTGGTCTACAGTTTTGTCTTTTAAGTTTTCAATTGGTTGTCTGATGTTGAAGGGAAAAAAAACTTGGGGAAAGTTTATATAAAAAAATGAGTCCTTCACATCCCTTGAAGAATCAGTAAGCTCTAATTCTGATTCATGGTTGTTCATGACAAGATCCCACAGAGGCTAATGAGTGACTGGTCTTTTAAAATGAAAATGTACACTCCATTTCACCAACTAATACATCGGGCCTACTCCCAAACTAGATCACCTATCCAGCTCTGTGGGTGAGTTTTCACATCCACAACGTCAATAATGGGAAGTCATCCTGAACTGTGCTCAGTATGTTCTTTTCAAGTTAAACAGGTATTCTTATCCCTTCCTTCCCATGTGGGCCTGCTCCTCCTCAAGCCCTCTCCCAAAACAGATACTTTCTTTCACCTGTAACACTAAGGAGTAACACAAAAGTCTTAAGATAGGACACTCAGCTGAGCGCCAGTGGCTCACACCTGAAATACTAACAACTAAGGAGGTTGACATCTGAGGATCCTGGTTCAAAGCCAGCCCAGACAAAAAAGTCCATCAGACTCTTATCCTCAATTAATAAGCAAGAAGATGGAAGTGGAGGTGTGGCTCAAGTTGTAGAGTGCCAGGCTTGCCAAGCAAGAGTGTGAGGCCCTGACTTGAAGCTCCAATACCAACAAACGGTATCATGCAGGCGTGGGGTTTTTTAATCCCGGGTATTAAAATCTGAAGCAGCAGCCTTGCCCAGAGAGCAGGCCAAGTAACAGGGAAGGCTAATCAATCATAGCTTGAAGACAGGAGCTAGGAAGTGAGGGAAGAGGGAGCCGGCCAGAGACAACCAAATGTGATCAACTACCAGGGCTGAGAGTAAACTGACTGCTGGAGGGTTGTGAAGAACAAAGGGCTAGGATACACATGCCAGATGAGGAAGGGAGGGAAGACATGCAGGAGGAGCAGGGAACTCAGTTGCAGAGAGGCAGGGTCACTTCTGGAGAAACCCACCTGCATGGTTTCTTGGGAAGGCTCTGCTCCAGAACGTGAGCTGGGCTCTGGGGGCCTGGCAGTGTGGTCTGAGGATCACAGATCAAAGTCTGGGGGAGGAGGGCCTCCAGAGCTCCTGGAGCTGGAGCCTGTCTGCATGTGTGGTGGATGTGAGCATGAGCGTGGTAGGCAGGACAGATGTCTCCTTCATCCAGGAGGGTTTGTCTAGAAAGGAGGCAAGAGCTTTATAAAGCCCGGGACATGAGTGAGACGCAGAGTGGCGAAGCACCTAAAATCAGAGCCTTACCTCCAATTAACCAGAAAAAAGCTAGGATGGAACTGTGGCTCAGTGGCAGAGTGCTTGCCTAGCATTCATGAAGCCCTGGGTTCAATTTCTCAGTACCACATACACAGAAAAAGCCAAAGGGGTGCTGTGGCTCATGTGGTGTAGAGTGCTAAAAGAAGCTGGGCGGGGGGGGGGGGGTAGCTGGGAAGGTGGCTCAGTGGAAGAGTAGCTTGCCTTGCATGCATGAGGCCCTGGGTTCGATTCCTAGCACCACATAAGCAAAAAGAAAAAAGCCAGAAGTGGCGCTGTGGCTCAAGTGGTAGAGCACTAGCCTTGATCTGAATAGCTGAGGGACCCAGAGTTCAGGCCCCATGACTGGACCCAAAAAAACAAAAAAATAAAGAGGCTCTGGGACAGTGCCCAGGCCCTGAGTTCAAGCCTCGGGACTGGCAAAATTCAGTTAAGTTGTACCTTTAGCCAGGCATTATGACATTCGTCGGTAGTCCCAGCTATTCAAGAGCCAAAGCAGAAGGGTCACTCCAACCTAGAAATTCAAGTTGCCAGTCTAGACAGCATGGAAAGACTCCACATTCTGTAGGCACCAGTACAAGTTAGTACTAAATGAGTTAACTGACCATCATACTAAAATTCCTTAGGCCCCAAATAAGAGACAATGTAGCCGGGCACCAGTGGCTCACACCTGTAATCCTAGCTACTCAGGAGGCTGAGATCTGAGGATCACAGTTCAAAGCCAGCCTGGGCAGGAAAGTTTGTGAGACTCTCATCTCCAATAAACCACTAGAAAACCGGAAGCGGAACTGTGGCTCAAGCTGTAGAGTGCTCGCCTTGAGCTCTGGAGCGCAGGGACAGCGCCCAAGCCCAGAGTTCAAGCCCCACAACCGACCAAAAACAAAACAAAAAAAACTGTCAATAGGCACATTTCAGAAACTAAACATCAGGGGCTGGGAATGTAGCTTGGTAGGAGAATGTATACTTAATATGCAGAAGGCCCTGGGTTCAATTCCCAGCACTACAAAGAGGGGGGAGGGAGGAAGGGAGGGGATGTTACAAACTTAATCACATTGTTAAGATCCAATGGTGAGGCCCAGTACTTGTATTTTGCAGAAGCAAATGTTTACGCCTCCGCATTTCTAGTTATAATAGGTAAGAACACCAGTACTAGCCAACACTGGTGGTTCACATCTATAATCCAGTCGACTTGGAGGCTGAGATCTGAGGACGGAGCCAGTCCCCAGCAGGCAGGCAAATACAGGTGACCATCGCGAAATTAACCCAAAAAAGAGTGGGTATGGTTCGAGTGGCTGAGCACCAAACCAAAGCAATGAATCCATCGACAACCAAAAACTCCTAGCTACTTAGAGATGAGAGAATCTAGGTTCAAAGCTAGATCAGAGAGAAGTCTAAGACTGGATCTCCAAATAGGTAGCAAAAGCTGGCTGTAGCTGGCTATGGTAGAGTACCAACCCAGTGGAGCAAGACCACCACCAGGCCATTCTAGACCACAGTACTGCCATGCAACACACACCTGCATGTGCATGGGCCCTGCCTACTCTACAGACTCAACCTAACCATAAACCTCCACTGATGTCTTGCTTTTGTTTTCTCAATGTTGTTTTGTTCCTGCATCAGCCTTCACAACCTGCCACAACCTTGACAAGTTTCTAATGAACTTCTTTTTCAAGAGAAGGCTGTTTTAAATTTTGACATGTACTTAGCAGTGGTCTGGAATTTACAAGATAAATGGAAAGCCTAATGTCAGCCTTTGGATTTCCCTATCTTGTCTTACAGCTAACATTTCAAGTATGTGATCGACGGTAATGACTTGCAGGGAAACCTATGCTCAAATCCGACGCGCATTACATCACATCCTTGCGCTCAGGGAAGCTCCAGATGGACCCTTACACTAGATTGGACAGCAGGGACTGATGGACTTGTTCCAAAGCACTAAGCCACCATCTGCAGCCTTCTGTTAATTCCCTCCATCTTATCTTTCCCATTCCAAAATCTTTTTATATACCCATTGCACCAGTAACCCAGATTTGTCCTGCACCTAGCTCCTTCCCATAAGACAGAAATAAATATAATATTATTCTCAACTAAACAATGTTTTCACATTATCCTTTAAATCCTAAAACATTACTCTGTATTTAACAGCAAAAGTACCATGCAAGGTACTTTAGAGTACAATACTCGGTCACTAATGACACAGGAACTTGTCATGAAACGGTGAGAAAATTATCATTTTAGGCCATCTTTGTTCTGCTGCTAGGCTTGGCTCTCTCCTGGTTCTATTTCCAATTAAGCCACGATATGTTGTGTGAGCTGTACATTAAACCCAAATTATTTCTAACATCTTTTCCATCTCTTACTGTCTGCCGGACTCCAGAACGTGTTGGAGTTGCCTGTACACAATAAAGAGCATTCAACGTCAAGTGAGAGTCCAGCAATGACGTCACTGTATGAGCAACCCCAGAGCTGGAGGCAGAGATGGGATGTAGGGCTACTCAATCCCTCAGGACAACCTCAAGTTTTCAAAGACTGCCTAGGCTACACCGTCAGATACTGTTTCAGATAAAATCAATAAATAAATGTATACAACCTGCAGTTCCTGGTGGTTTTTGTTGTTTTTCTGTGTATGCATGTGCACACTAGCACATACAAGCACACATGTGTATTATCAGTACTGGGGCTTGAACTCAGGGCCTTTTACTCAGTTCTTTTGCTCACAACTGGCGTTCTACCACGAGACAAACCTCCACTTTCGGCTTTTTGCCTATTATTTGGAAATAGAACTCTCACAGATTTGTCTGCCTGGGCTGACTTGGAACCATAATCCTCAGATCTCAGCCTGCTGAGTAGCTAGGATTATAGGCAGGCATGAGTGACCAGGGCCCAACTATTGCTTCTTGCTTTGAGACAAGGTCTCATTACATGGCTACGTAGTAGCCTAGGTGAAGCTCATACTCACAACCCTCCTGCCTCAACTTCCCTAGTAACTGCTGGGATCACAGACATATACCTACACCCACATTGATCATAGCTCTGCTTTTAGGAAATTATTTCTTTCACTTGTTCATTCATTCATTCAGTCAGTCAGTAAATATTTTCTGAGTCAACATACAGAGAAGATGACAGACAGATCCTGTGGATATAAGTGTAAAGAGCTAAGATCCCTGCTGATAGGACCTATATTATTAGAGAACCATTTTTGAGAGAAAACAGACAAACTGAAGAGAAAAAGCAGGAAGAAATGAGTTGGCAAAACAGGGAGAAGGTGAGATGTGAATGCTATTTTAAGCCTGGTGACGATAAATAAGAGATATCAGTAATGACTGAAGCTTACGGGTGGGAAATACTATTCTCTTCATTTACTTACAATTTTTTATGGTGATGGGAGTGGGGATTGAATTCAAAGGCCTCAAGCTTGCCAGGCAGGTACACTAGCTTCCACATCTCAGTCCTTTTTCATTTGTGCTAGTTATATCTGGTTCTTGCTTGCTGCCTGGTTTTGTACCTGGGCCCCAATAGTACTGCACTAACTGGGAGATGATGCGTTCCACCAACACGCAGCTTCTTCAGGTGAAGTAAGAAAGCTGGGTTGGATTCCTCAGCACCACACACAAAGAAAAAGCAGGACATGGCACTGTGACTCAAGTGGTAGAGAGCTAGCCTTGAGCAATAGCAGCTCAGAGACAGTGCTTAGGCCCTGAGTTCAAGCCCCAGGACTGGTGATGATGACGATGATGATGATGAGGCAATTAGATTGTATAAATTGCTGGGAGCAGTTCTGGAGATTCACATTCTAACCAAACTCCAGACAGGAGTATTGTAGAACAGGGTTTTTCAAGCTCATCACTGCTGCCATCTGAGTCAGAGTTCTGTGTTTTGGAGGGCTGCCTTTATGGACTGTAAGATATCTGGCACTATCCCTGGCCTCTGCGGTCAGCACACAGACTTTTCTAGAGTGAGAAAAATACTCCTGCCTCTAGATGGTGCCAATCACCTTTTGTCTGTACTTCTGTCAGAAGAGACCTGGCTTCTCTGTATTTTGATAGCCCATCTATATGAAACAAAGGCTGGCTGATTTTATGGTAAGGTCATCTTCTACCCAGACAACTTCCGTTCTCAAAGCCCAGCCCAGATTTTACTCAGTACATTATCTTTGCCTTTTACAGCTTAGGGCCTTTCCCTTTCATCAATTACTAGCACCTGAAGGACTGTATGCAGTTTTACGTTTGTATTTGTGGACTTATACTTCCTATGATGCTTCCCTTTAAACCGTATGAAACATCCCCCACATACACACAGCAGCCTGGGCAGCCAGCTAGGAAAGAGCACACAGCTCTGTACTTGCTTGTATGCCCGGTCCTTGGGCTTGAATTCAGGGCCTGTTTTCCTTCAGCTTTTCTGTTTTTGTTTTTCTTTGTTTTTGTTTTTTTTGGTCGGCCATGGGGCTTGAACTCTGGGCCTGGGCACTGCCCCTCAGCTCTTCTGCTCAAGGCTAGCGCTCTACCACTTGAGCCACAGTGCCACTTGTGGCTTTTTCTGTGTATGTGGTACTGAGGGATCAAACCTGGAGCTACATTCATGCTAAGCAAGCACTCTACCACTAGGTCACATTCCCAGCCCTGTCCTTGAGCTTTTTGTGCTCAAGGCTAGTGCTGCTCTACCACTTGAGCCACAGCTCCACTCCCAGCTTGTTCTTGTAGTTAACTGGAGATAAGAGTCTCATGGATTTTTCCTGCCCCAGCTGGCTTCAGGAAGGGGACCCTACAATTGAACTCTTCAGTCTGCCAAAATGCTAACTACATAGGAAATGGAATTCAGCTATTTCTGGTGGTTTTTGGGGAAAAGAAAAAGTTCAACACCCTCCCACTTGCTCCCAGAGTGAGTTCTTTCCCAAGAGAACTTTTAGCCCTCCCCTACTTTCCTCTGATGCCACAGTGACTCAAATACCCTTCTGCAAGTCATCTTTGACCCCTCAATGCCCAATGGTTGTTTTCCACTGTCTTTCTCCTGTGTCTCTCTTATTACTCAGCAATACCAATCCTGTGACGGGGAGCAGAATCACTTTTTTTTTTTTTGGTCGGTCGTAGGGCTTGAACTCTGGTCCTGGGTGCTGTCCCTACATTTTTCAGCTCAAGGCGAGCATTCTACTGCTTGAGCCACAGCACCACTTCCGGTTTTCTAGGGGTTTATTGGAGATAAGAGTCTCACTTCCGGCTTTTTTCTTTTTGCTTATGTGGTGCTGAGGAATCGAACCCACGGCCTCATGCATTGCAAGGCAAGTGCTCTACCACTGAGCCACTTTCCCAGCCCAAGAGAAAGAATTTTTAATTCCATTTTTACTTTAAAAAGCTGCATATTGGCTGGGAAGGTGGCTCAGTGGTTAGAGTGTTTGCCTAGCATGCATGAAGCCTGGGGTTTGATTCCTCAGTACCACATACACAGAAAAAGATGGAAGTGGTGCTATGGCTCAAGTGGTAGAGAGTTAGCATTGAGCAAAAAAAAAAAAAAAAAGCTCAGGGAGAGTGCCCAGGCCCTCAGGTCAAGCCCAGAACTGACAAAAAAAAAGTTGCATATTACAGAAATGGAAGTACAGGAATAAAGATGGGATCTATCCATCACTAATGTGAAAACTCCAGTCAGGAGGCTGTCAAGTAGATCCTTTTCGCAACTGATCCCAGCATGATGCAAGCTGGTCTGTGTGCCGTTTGTAACACACAGGGATTGAGAAGAAAGGTCAGAAACAATAGATAAAAATCAGTACATGTGTAAGATACTCACTCAAATCAATACCACTCTAGGAGTGTGAAACTTCTCATTATGGCAACCTGAGAAATCTTCTTTGAACACCTTTCCCTCCGTAAAGGTGTACCAAATGTCTCCAGGAAATAAAAACATTCTTACCCATAAGTAGGATTATTTACAAACAATCTTTCTGGAAAAGAGAACACACAATGGAAATGGAAGAAAGGATTTAAAATAGATCTGTTAATTGAACAGTCTTTGTCAAGCAAATCCACTATTCCTAGTGTGCTATTTATTGTGCCTAATAGAACCAACACTCAGGGAAAAGGTAGTCATTAAAAAGGACTGGTCAGAAGGGGGAAAACACAACAAACAAGCCAGCTTTAAAAGTTTCTCAATTTTAAGTGAGTTACTCTGAGGGAATTATCTGGAGGTGACTTTAAAGTTTAACATTAAAATATGAAGAAAAGATCATCATGTCCCCATCCCCTATTTTCACTTTTTTTGGGGGGTGGGGGATGTTATGGATGGACGGAGGGGCATGAAAGACCAGACGCAGTCTGCTATCACTTTAGGTTCAGGTAACCTACTGCCAAGTCACACAATTACTCCAGAAAACCTGCCTAAGGAATGCGGGCTGCCTGTCAAGGTTACAAGCTGTCCACTGCAGTGTAAGATTTACAAGAAAGTGACATCATGTAAACCTCATAAAGGTCACATGGTGTCAGGAACTTTAAACGAGAAAATAAATACTATCCTCCATCTAATTTTGTATACTAATTTCAAGTCAGCATACATAAATACCACACAGCACACAAGAGCATTACCATAAGGGGTCACTTGCTCTGTGAAGAAAACACTGCTTTTGGCTGTGAAAGTAACTGATTTCACAGGAGGCTATTTACACAAATTCTAGGATTTTAGCACCTTAATGCAGGCCAGAACTTTACCCCTCCTCCACCAACCCCAGAGCAAGTCCCAGGACATCAGGAGAAGAACACAACAATGGAGTGAAGAGAAAACAAAGGCAAGGGGTTCAGGACTTAACCCCAGCTGAGAGAGAGAGAACAGCATTGTGGCTCAGAGGGCGAATGCTTGCCTGACAGTTGCAAGACACTGATTCAATACTCAGCACCAAGCCTTTGGCCTTCATCTGTAAGGACCAAATGAAATAGCTCAGACAAGACTAGGTGATAGGTGCTTCCAGAAAAGACAAGAGCCACGGGTAAGAGGAAAACACTGCCTTGATGTTCTGCAATATGTTCCCTCAAGAAGCTCAAACTTTTCACACAAGTACACTAGGCTGCCTAGGTCACCACCACAATGCCATCCTCTCTAAAAACCATCTACCCATGGTAGATACCACCTTGGTATCTTTGCCTGGAAACCCAATGACATTCAAAAATCATGAATGATTATTAGAGTTCTGTCATTTTGAAAGATGGGAAAATGAATGTGTTATGTGTCCGGAACACATATTATCACCACCACCACATGTGCGCGCGCGTGCACCCACTCCAGAGCTGACAAGAGTGCTGGCGGGCAATGGCTGCAAGGCCACAACAGCACAAAGCAGCCAGCCTGCCACGGAGGCCTTTATAGAAAGAACCAGGCAGCTTCACATCTCCCTCCCTACTGCTCCAAAACACGCTTCTTTAATGATTCCCCAAGAAAGGTTTCTTGGAATAAAACCATAGAAAGGGAAGGGATGGTAGGGGGAAAACAATGGAGGGGGTAACAATGTTCAAGAGGAAGTGTACTCATTACCTCACTCATGTAACTGTAGCCCTCTGTATAGCATCTTTACAATAAAAAAAAAATTAAAAAAAAAAAGAAAGGAATAAAACCTAACTAACATCTGTTTCCCAGGTTTACTGACCTGTACAACCGCTGACAGCATGCAAATCTGGAAGCCTAGCAACTTCCTTCAATTTCTCTAAATGGGAATCCTGAAGAATTTGAATGGGGGGGGGGGAGGAATCACTGTTTTGTAGTGTAGAGCCAGGGACACTCCTCGGTGTGCACCAGTCCCCCACCCCCGAGGACATCTCATGTTGGCATCTGGTTTGCTTTTACACGGATGTGAATTCTGTCTCGCTTAATTTTGTGGAACACTATCAGGACAGCCTAAAATACAACTGGGCGGCTCAGTACAAGCAACCATCTGCCCTGTGACCAGGTGAGGCTCAGGGCTAGATTCCTGGTGTGCTAAGGGTCCAGAATGAGGACTGGCCAAGCACAAGAAACACGTATGTGCAGCGCAGAGACGCGGGGGTGGGGGGGCGCACCACCAGCCAAACGGGTTTCCACCTAGCTGGTGTGACACACACCCTTTCTTTCAGGGCTCCCGTCGCACATGCACCATTCTGCCACATGCCCTGTCCCTTATCTCACTCTGAAAAGGAACCACAACTGGACTGCAGGTCATCTCTCTGCCATTGAGTCTGGGTTTCAGATGGCTCATCCATGCAAGAATTTTATGTTAGATGAACTCCAGGTATTTCACAGACCCAAAGTTCTGTGATTTTAGGAGTGTTTTTGAGCATGCATAACAAGCATGGTGGAGAACCCTGGTCAGGATCCTTACCACCAAGTAACGATCTACCAAATACCTACAAATCCATCCTCGGCGCATCTGAACTAGGGATTTTTCTTCTTTCTGTTCAATGTCCAAATTACTTTTAAAATAACTTCCGAGGCTTAAAGATTAACCTTTTCCTCAATTAGACCTAAAATTGTGAGGAATTCTGGAGGACAAATGTCTTAAAACTATATTTTGCCCTTCTTTCACTCCTCTTTGTTCTGTTGTATTTGAGATCCTCGTACATAGAACCACGAATAAAACCCAGGTCTAGTTTGTGGCTTGCCTATCCTCCATGCTGCAACATCATGTATGGAACTGGGACCTCTCCAGAGAGCAGTGTCACCCACCCTCATATTTTCATTTTTCACTGGGTACTGTTCATTGCTTTTTTGTTGTTGTCTTCATATTAGCCTCTAGCAAACACTAGTCCACATCTGTCAAAAACATGGGCTCAGTGTCTTTGTCAGTAGTTCTTACTGTTAAAAGAGCAATGGTCTAGGCTGAGGAGGTGGTTCAGTGGTAGAGTGCCTGCGTGGCATGCATGAAGCCCTGGGTTTGATTTCTCAGTACCACATACACAGAAAAGGCCAAAAATGGCTCTGTGTCTTAAGTAGCAGAGAGCGGCTCAGGGACAGAGCCCAGGCCCTGAGTTCAAGGCCTAGGACTGGCAAAAAAAAAAAAAAGGAACAGGCTCAGGATCTTTGTGATTCTTTCCTCAGCAATGCTATTTTGGGCCAGATACAACTTTTAGTGAGGAGCAGCACCATAAATTAAACTACAGTGATTAAGGGATGGGCCTCGCTCCGTGTGCCCCGCTGGGCTTTATTTCTTACAACCCATTGACAGACTTCTTCCAGGACTTACTGATTTGCTTATTATCTAGTTCATTCCACGAAAAAGAAGGCAGTTATTTTTGTGTTGTGTTTACAAGTTTCACACCAGCACCTACTTGGCCTGCCTAACACACAAAGGATGCTTTATAAATATTTGCTGAAAGAAACAACTCTCCCCACTGTAATCCTAGCTACTCAAGAGTCAGAGGTCAGAAGATCACAGTTCAAAGCCAGCCCAGGCAGGGAAGTCCATGAGACTTTTATTTTTGCCAGTCCTGGGACTTGAACTCAGAGCCTAGACACTGTCCCTGAACTTCTTTGGCACAAGGCTAGCGCTCTACCACTTAAGCCACAGAGCCACATCCAGCTTTTCTGTGTGTGGTACTGAGGAGGTGAACCAGGGCTTCATGCATGCTGGGCAAGCACTGTACCACTAAGCCACATTCCCAGCCCCTCCAGGAAACTCTGATCTCCAAGGAACCACCAGAAAACCTGGAAGTGGTGCTGTGGTTCAAGTGGTAAAAACGCTCACCTAGAGCTGAAGAGCTCAGAGACAGTGTCCCAGGCCCTGCCTTCAAGCCCCAAGACCAACCACAACAACAACCACCACCAAAGAAATAGGAACTCAGCGGGATGCTGGTGTCTCATGCTTATCATCCTAGTTATTCTGAAATCTAAGACCTGAGGATGGCAGTTCAAAGCTAGCCTCAGGAAGGAGAGTCCAGGAGACTTTTTTTTAAAAAATCAATTGTGAAGCTTCTTAACTCAGGGTCTCCGATACTGTCTTGATCTTTTTTGCTCAAGGCTAGAGCTCTACCATTCTGGTATTCTGGTGGTTCACTGGAGGTAAGAGTCTCCCAGACTTTCCTGCCTGGGCTGGTTTCAAACCTTGATCCTCAGATCTCAACCTCCTGAGTATTACAGGTGTGAGCCACTAGCACCTTGTGGAAGACAGCTAGCCTTGAGCAAAAGAGCTCATGGGTAGGGGGACAGGAGAGAGGGGAGGGGTCAGGGAGATGAGGGGAGGGAGAAAGGAGAGGAGGGGAGGGAGGAAGAGAATGAGAGAGATAGAGAGAGCACATGCACAAGAGAGAGAAGAAACATGATCTTGCCCCTGTACTCAGTTTCAGTAGAAGGCTTAAAAAAGATCTTCTGGCCAGGTACTGGTGGCTCATGCCTATGATCCTAGCTATCCATGTGGCTAAGGCCTGAGAATAATAGTTCAAAGCCAGCCAGGACAGGGAAGTCTGTGAGACCCATCTCCAATTAACTACCAAAAACCATGAAGTAGAGCTGTGCTCAAGTGGTAGAGTGCCAGCTGTGGCCAAAGACTAAGGGACAGTGCTCAAGCTCCAGAACCAGCATACACAAAAGAAAAAAGGAAAGAAAGAGAGGAGAGGGGGAGAGAGGAAGGAAGGGAAGGAGGGAGGGAGGGAGGGAAGAGAGAGGGAGGGAAAAGAGGAAAGAAGAAAGAGAGGAGAAAGACAGAGACAAGACAGGACAGGACACCTGGGCTCTGGTAGCTCATGCCTGCAATCCTAGCTACAAAGCAGGCTGAGATCTGAGGATCATAGTTCAAACTCAGCCCAGGCAGGAAAGTCTGTGAGGTTCAGGTGGTAGAGCACTAGCCTTGAGCAAGAAAAGCTCAGAGACAGCACCCAGCACCAGTACAAAAACAAAGGCCAGTATGTTTCAATTAAAATAGTTTCCTGGGAGTATAGTTCAACAGTACAGCACCTGCCTGTCTAGTATACTAGAGACCTTCTTTCTTGATCCCTAGTCCTGCCAGGAAAAAAAAAATACATGTTTCCTCACTCAGTCCACTACATCTAGTCATCATGAAATGAATACCCTAATCAGGGCTAACTTATTATTTCCTGTAGTTGAGGCCTCTTAAATCTTTGATTGAAGAACCTCCTTCAGAATTGATTAAAATGTTAAACCACAAACACATTGCCAGCAGATTGTGTATAAGTATACGAACTCAAAAATCTACCACCCATCCTTTGGCACCATGTGGAGGAACTGTTGATTGTATTTTTAAGTTCCTCCTAACCTTTAGTCTTTTTGGGGGGGGATGGGCAAAAAGGAAGGGGCCAGTCTTGGGGCTTGAACTCAAGAGCCTGGGCACTGTCCCTGAGCTGCTTTTGCTCTCTACCACTTGAGCCACAACACCACTTCTGGCTTTTTCTGTGTATGTGGAACTGAGGAGTGGAACCTAGAACTTCATGCACACTAGGCAAGCAATCTACCACTGAGCCACATTCAGTAATTATTTTAATGTGCAAATTCATGGCTTGTGCTCCCAGTAAGGAGTTAATCCAAGGAAACACCAAGTATAACATTCAAGACTCAGCATATTATATCCAGGTGATCATGCGGGTTAGGTAAGGGACTTTAAACCACATAAAACCACAATCAGAGCCCAACACCAACCAGTGGCTCACAAATATAACCCTAGTTACTCAAGAAGCTGCTGGCTGAGAATCAAGGTTACAAGCTAACCAGATATACCAGCAGAAAAGTTCAAGAGACTTTTATCTCCAATTCACCAGCTCCTCTGATAGAGAGCCAGCCATGAAAAAAAAGCCTAGTTAAGATTCAAGGCCCAGACTTCAAGGCACAGTACTAACCAAAAAAGAAGAAAGAACTAGAAAGAGACACAGCAAAGTTAAAGATTAGGTTCTCAAAGGCAAGAAGCTCATTAAAAGATACATGAAAGCAATCAATTAATTTTCATTATCCTGCTACCATAAGAACTACATAAATGATTCTACCTGAACATTTCCAGTTCCTTTGGATCAGACCACTGAAAAATCTCCCTTATCAAGTAAGGTACTAGTTTCTGAGAAGACCACTTGGTTAGGGGAAAATGCTAAATCTTTGAAGAAGAAACCAATTAGCTTTTCTCTTTGGAGTCAACAAAACTTAGCCAACCTAACCACTAAAATATTAAGCAATTACATAATGCTAGATTAAATAGTATACAAGCTGGGCAACAAGCCGGGTGGCTCACGCCTATAATCCTAGCTCCTCAGAAGAATGAGATTTGAGGATCACAGTTTGAAGCCAGCCTAAGCAGAAAAGTCCATGCGACTTTTTTTTTTTTTGGAGGGGGTCCGATCGTGGGGCCTGAACTCTGGGCCTGGGCGCTGTCCCTCAGCTCTTCAGCTCAAGGCTAGCTCTACCACTTGAGCCACAGTGCCACTTCTGGCTTTTTTCTTATGTGGTGCTGAGGAATTGAACCCAGGGCCTCAGGCATGCAAGGCAAGCGCTCTACCACTGAGCCACCTTCCCAGCCCCCATGCGACTCTTATCACCAATTAACCACCCCACAATCAGAAGTAGAGCTGTGGCTCAAAGTGGTAGAGCACTAGCTTTGAGTACAAAAGCTCAGGGACAGCACCCAAGCCCCATGAACAAAAAATAAACAAACAATTGTGGCTCTGAGCTACTTTTTTCTTTTTCTGGTCGGTATTGGGGCTTGAATTCTGGGCATGGGCGCTGTCCCTCAGCTCTTTAGCTCAAGCCTGCGCTCTACCACTTGTTCCACAGCTCCACTTCCGGTTTTCTGGTGGTACACTGAAGGTAAGAGTCTCAGGGACTATCATGCCGGGACTGTCTCTGAACCAAGATCCACAGATCTCAGCCTCCAGAGTAGCTAGGATTACAGACATGAACCACCAGCACCCTGCTCTGAGCTACTTATTAACTGCCAATCTTCTGACAGGACAGTTATGAGCCTAACTGATATTATCTACTTCTATATAAAGCACATAGTAGGTACTTAATGATGCCAACGATTTAATTCAGTGTCACTAATCCACTGTCTTAACCACCCGCATACTTCAGTCTCCTCTGAAAAAATCCCTACTGTATGACACAAATACATTGTGAATATATTTAGGAACTAATAAATATACAATAGGCTACAATGTTACAAGTTTTTAATCTCATGGGTGATAGTGGGTTATTTCAAATTTTTACGTTATTTTCCTATAATGTTCAAGGTTTATATAATTTTATGCATTTGTATGTGTGCCCATACTGGGACTTGAACTCAAGGCCCAGGCAATTATCCCTAACCTTCTTTTGCTTGAGGTCAGGAATCTTATTACTTGAGTTGAAGCTCTACTTCTAGCCTCTGCCCCCCTTTTCTAAAATAGTTTATTGGATATAAGAGTTGCACGGACTTTCTACCCAAGCTGGCTTTGAATCACTATCCTCAGACCTCGGCCTCCTGAGTAGCTAGGATTACAGGCGTGAGCCTAACTACCACCTGGCAATTTTATGTTATTATTTTTTAAACCACAATTAAACAATGTAAAGGATCATTAACCGTACACTCACAGATTTCTGGACTGATGATTACAAACACTTTATTTAGGGCATAGAAGCATTGAAGTCCTTAGATATATCTCCAAACGAGGTGCTGGTGGCTCACGCCTGTAATCTTAGCTATTTAAGAGGCTGAGATCTGAGGATCACAGTTCAAAGCCAGCCTGAGCAGAAAAGTCTCTGAGACTCTTATCTCCAATTAACCACCAAAAACAGGAAGTGGCACTGTGGCTCAAAGTGGTAGAGTGCTAGCCTTCAGCTCAGGGGCAGCACCCAGGCCCACAGTTCAAAGCCCCATGATCAACCAAAAAACAAAATCTCCAAATGATAAGAGGCTAAGGAGTTTAATGGTAGAAGCCTCGCTAGCATGAGACCATGTGTCCAATCTCCCAGCTCCCAGCACCAGGGAAAAAAAAAGTATGTTGCCTTTCCTGAAGAAATCCTCTATATTCAAGGCTGCTAACGAAGTAAAAATATTTTTAGCATGCCAATATAAAAACATCAGCCCTTCAGGGCTGGGAAGGTGGCTCAGTGGTAGAGCACTTGCCTTGCATGCCTGAGGCCCTGGGTTCGATTCCTAAGCACCACATAAGCAAAAGAAAAAGGCCAGAAATGGTGCTGTGGCTCAAGTGGTAGAGTGCTAGCCTTGAGCTGAAGAGCTGAGGGACAGCACCAAGGCCCAGAGTTCAGGCCCCACAACCAGACCCCCCCCCCAAAAAAAAATAGAAGCCAAGTCCTTGAGGATTCCATAAATCCAAATGTTCAGCCAGGTAATCAAGAGTTAAAAATAGAGGAAGAGATCTGTCCCACAGGTGAAAACTGGCTTCCTTTAAAATAAAATAAAACAAAACACGGGCTGGGAAAGTGGCTCAGTAGTAGAGCGCTTGCCTACTATGCATGAAGCCCTGGGTTCAACTCCTCGGTTCCACATACATAGGAAACGCCAGAAGTGGTGCTGTTGCTCAAGTGGTAGACTCTTTTCTCCTATAACCATGCCAGGCTGACATGTTAGCTACTCTGGAGGCTGAGATCTGAGGATCCAGGTTAAAAGCTAATCAGGGCATGAAAGTCTGTAGGACTCTTACCTCCAATTAACCACCAAAAACCCTGAAGGGGAGCCTTGACTCAAGTGGCAGAGTGCTAGCCTTGAGCACAAAAGTTCAGGGACAGCACCCAGGCCCTGAATTCAAACCACAAGAATGACACCAAAAAAAAAAATTTAAGCCAGGCTGGAGGCAGAGCTCAAATGTTAGAGCTCCAGCAGTGAGCAAGGAAATTGAGAGGCTATGAGTTCAATCCCCCATTAGAGAAGAAATGATATCCAACTTCTACCTGGTATTATTCACCATTTCTATCTTTTTTTGGGGGGGTATCTGGTCGTGGGGCCTGAATTCTGGGCCTGGGTGCTGTCCCTCAACTCTTCAGCTCAAGGCTAGTGCTCCACCACTTGAGCCACAGCACCACTTCGGCTTTTTTCTTTTTGATTATGTGGTGCTGAAGAATCGAACCCAGGGCCTCAGGCATGCAAGGCAAGTACTCTACCACTGAGCCACCTTCCCAGCCCACCATTTCTACATTTTCAAGTTGCTGTACTTGGGCCTAGGACCTAACCTAGGAATCTTTTCTTTCTTTCTTTGCCAGTTCTGGGGCTTGAACTCAGGGCCTGGGCACTGTCCCTGAGCTTCTTTTTGCTCAAGACTTAGCACTCTACCATTTGAACCAAAGCACCACTTCCAGCTTTTTCTATTTTATGTGGTGCTGAGGAATCAAACACAGGGCTTCATGTATTCTAGGCAAGCACTCTACTACTAAGCCACATTCCCAACCAGATTTTTTTCTTAAACAGTCAGGCCAATAAACTATTTGATATTTTTTAATTACCAAAGAAAA
Source organism: Dipodomys merriami (assembly GCF_024711535.1). NCBI lineage: Eukaryota > Metazoa > Chordata > Mammalia > Rodentia > Heteromyidae > Dipodomys > Dipodomys merriami. The sequence continues at coordinate 5,112 of NW_027203763.1, read as the reverse complement.
ATAAAAATCAATTATATTGAATCAAACTGATTAGTGTCCTCAGTTCTTCACAGTTGAGTCAAGTTTGGTAAACAACTAATTCAACATATCTCAACTTTTGAAAAAAAATCTCTACTTAAAACATAGCCATATAGCCCATCATCCTAGCTCCTCAGGTGGCTGAGATCTGAGGATCATGGTTTGAAGCAGCCTGGTCAGAAAAGTCTGTGAGAAGACACTTATCTCCAATAAATACCAAAATTCAGAAATGGAGATGTGGCTCAAGGAGTAGAATACAAGCCTTGAGCCAAAAAAAAAAAAAAGTAGCAGCTCAAGGGTGTGCGTGCACACACACACATGCACACACGTACTTGCACACACACAAAGGGGGGCATATCAAAATAAATACACATGATCTACGATAGAGATACAAGAACCAGAGCGTTAAGTAAGTAGGTTACCTAACGTCTCCAAAGAAAAAGAAGTGTGAAGAATATTTACAGGGCATACATACTGGAATCTAAATAGGTATCTGAGGTGTTTTTCAAATTGCATATATTTTAATTGAAAAGAAAAAAGTTACTCCCAAGGAAGACTAGAATTAGAAGACAGACACTTCGGGTGTCTGCACCAGTCACTGTGTAAGCTACAATCACTTCTCATTTCTCCTTTAAATATACTTGACCTCTTCAAACAATCTGCGTTTCTCTTTAGGAAGTGAGCCCGCTAACACTCAGAAGCCACACACGTGTAGGACCCAGGACAAATGATTCCCAGGATGCTGGGAGCATGGCTGTCTTCAGGCTGAAATGAGACAACCTCTCCTTTTCCTTCCACAAAATGGGTGCACGGGGGACCCAGGGACCGGGTTCGTTTCCCCCCAAAGTCTCTCCTGACCCGGCATCCTCTCCAGGGTCCCTTGGAGCCCGAGGAGGGAGTGCGGGGTGCAGGGCCCGGCGGCCTCCACGGAGAGACGCAGCCCTGATTCGCTGGCCATGGTCGGGGTGATTTTTTCCTGCTGACCCACTAAGGAAATTCAGAACATTCGGGAGTAACTGTCAGAAAACAAACAAACCAACCATCCAACCATCCAACCATCCATCCAACCATCCATCCATCCAACCATCCAAGCATCCAACCATCCCTCCTGCGGACTTCAGGCTCCTGAGCCTCAGCTGCCCGGATTCTAGTGAAGGGGCTCCCACCGAGAAGAGGAAAAGTCGTTAGAAAATCACCTGGTACCACAGCCCCCTCCCCTCCCCTCCCCTCTCCTTCCTCCTCCTCCCCCTCTTCTTCCTCCTCCCCCTCCCCCGCCGCCGGAGGCAGCCCACAACTTCCCAGCATTGTTCCTCGCACCACCATGGGAGCTCAGGCCGCAGGAGCCTAGGTCCCCGCCTCTCCTTCGTGGAGCTCGCCTCCCCTGCTCCGGGAGCAAGGCTTCCCCACCGGGCCGGGTGCAGGGCGGGCGCAAGGAGGGGAGAGGAGGGGGGGCAGGGAGAACAACAACAATACAACAACAGAACAGCACAACAACAACCACCACAACACAAAAGCCGCACAAGTTTCCAGCCCCCCGCCATCCCCACCGCCCCCACCCCGTGGCTGGGCAGGGCTGGGCAGGGCTGGGCGCGGCGGGAAGAGGCGGCGCCCGACTTTCCCCGCGGCCCTGGGAGGACCCCCTTCCCCCCCCCCTGCCCGGAGTTGGCGGCCGGCTCCCGCCGCCTCGCTGGGGGCGGATGAGCTCCTGGCGGCCCCTACCCGGCCCTTGAGGGGGCTCGCGGCGCAGCCCGCCCGGCTCCCAGCGGCCCCGACAAAAGCAGGCTTGGCCCTGCACCGCGTGCGGGCACCGCCGCTGGATGTCCTGGTGGCACGCGGAGCGCCGCCCGCACACGCCGGCGGCCCTGGCCCCGGCCATTGCCCCCTCCCTCACACCGCCATGGCCCGGTCCCGCCGCTCACCTCTATCTCGTAGTCCGGCAGGCGGAAGGCGGTGCGGAAGACCGAGCAGAAGTGCTCGATGGCTAGCACCTCCCACCAGGAGCGGAGCTCGCCCAGCCCCACAGCACTGCGCTCCTCTGGGCACATCGCTTGGCGGCCGGGCGGGCGCCGCGGCTGGGCTGGTCTTGCTCGCGCGCCTCTGGCTCTGGCCCCGCGGCGGCGCCTCAGCGCCTTGCGCCAGTGGCTCTGCGCGACCTGTGGCTGAGGCACGCGGCTTGGCCGGGTCGGGCGGACCGCTTCGCGGCGGGCCGGGGGGTGGGGAGGCGGCTGCGACGGCGGCAGGGCCGAGTCTCCGAGGCTGCAGCGGCTCAGGCTGTCGGCGGGGTCCGCGCTCACCCTGTCCCACGGCGGCGCTGCGGCCGCCCCGGGTCCCGCAGAATATAATCCACTCAGCGCAGGGGAAATCAGATGGGGCCGGGGGCGGGGCCGCCACGCTGAGGGGCGGGGCCTGCGCGCCACAACAACAACCCCGCCCACCCTGGCGCATCTGGCTTGAGAGCTGGGGCGGAGGGAAAGGGGGCATGTGGTCATGGGGAGGGGCGTGGGGAGGAGCGGGGCCAAGCAGGTCCCCCTCTTTCTCCCTCCCCGACCAGCCCTGAGGGTCGTTCCGGCGCGCAGGCTCTCGCGAGGTCCCGCGGGGTCTCCCCTCTCCTCCCTAGGCCCCCGACTACGCACGTGCAGGAGGGAGAGCGCTGAGGCCCGTGCCGGCCCCTGGACGGCGGGGTCCTGCCAAAAAGAGCAAGGAGTCAGACCCAGCCCAGACGCCGGGGCCGCGGCGCCCACCGTGCCTGACCGCCTTCGGGCTGGCCTCAGCTCTGGCACGCGCGCACCGCCCTCCTGCGGGGAAGGCCTGCCTGGCCTGACCCCCCTGGGCCCCGCAAGCCGCTGTGACCTGCGCTGGGAGGGTGGGGTTTGAACTCAGGACCTCGAGCTTCCCGGGCGGGGCTCTAGATGCACGCATGCACACCCACACCCCCAGACCCCTCACAGGGTCCTCCATGTGCGCCCCAGCATGCAAAGGCAATCCTCCTACAAGCACCTCCTTTCCGCCTACCTCGGATGGTCCCTCAGTGGTAACAGCCACACCACCAACACAGGCGTGCACACACCATGCACAGATCTGCGTCTGAACGTGTGCACAGTGGTAACAGCCACAGCACCAACACTCGGTGCACACACCATGCACAGATCTGTGTCTGCACATGGCACAGTGGTAACAGCCACACCACCAACACACCCGTGCGCACACCACGCACAGATCTGCATCTGCACATGTGCACAGTGGTAACAGCCACAGCACCAACACTCGGTGCACACACCAAGCACAGATCTGAGTCTGCACATGGCACAGTGATAACAGCCACAGCCACACCACCAACACACGCGTGCGCACACCACGCACAGATCTGCGTCTGCACATGTGCACACCTGATCAAACTCAATCTTGCCACTCACCAGTGACTCCACTCTGTTCATGATAATCCCAACTGGCCTCCTCCCCAGCCCTTCCAACCCGGGGCTGATCTCCTCCTGCCAAACTGGTGCCTACACCTAGGGGCTTACCCCACCTCCTCCCTTCTGGCTGGGCTGGTCCCCTGCCACCCACAGAGGGACTGCCTTGCCTGACTCCTGTCCAGCCCTTCCGGTGTCCTCCTTGGAGTGGTATGCAAGTCTTTTACCGTGACTGCAGTTACCCTTTCTTCTCTAGTATAGTACATTTTTAGGGGAGATCCTCCCTGACATGTGCTATCTGAGTGATTCATTTGTATAATGATGAGTCATGTCACCTACCATAAGAAATTCAGGTCAGATGCCAGTGGCTCATGCCTGTCATCCTGGTTACTCAGGAGGCTGAGATCTGAGGACTGTGGTTCAAAGCCAGCCTGGGCAGGAATGTCCATGGGACTCTTATCTCCAATGAACCCCCAGAAAATCAGAAGTGGAGCTGTGGCTCAAAGTGGTAGAGCACTCAACTTGAGCGAAAAAGCTCAGGGACAGCGCCCAGGCTATGGAGTTCAAGCTGCATGAGACAAAAAAAAAAGTGGTAGAGAGCTGTCCTTGAGCAAAAAGATCTCAGGGACAATGCACAGGCTATGAGTTCAAGACCCACGACCACCACCAACAACAACAAAAAAAGCAGGAAATTCAAAACTCCTCAAAAGCCTAGTATGACTTACCTCCCTCCCTTGCCCTCTCTTCCTCCTCTCCTTCCTCCCTCCCTCTCTTCCTCTCTTCTACCCTCTCCCTTCTTTCCTTTCTTCCCCAGTGCCTTCCTCCTTCTCTTACCCTCCTCCTTCCCTGCATTGTTTGAAGGAAGAAAGTATTAGAGACTACATGATATAATTTATTGACAAAGTTTAGAATAAAAGAAATATATGGGGGCTGGGAAGGTGGCTCAGGGGTAGAATGCTTGCCTCGCATGCATGAGGCGTTGGTTCAATTCCACTGCACCACATAAGCAGAAAAAGCCAGAAGTGGTGCTGTAGCTCAAATGGTGGAGGCCAGCCTTGAGCTGAAGAGCTGAGGGACAGCGCCCAGGCCCAGAGTTTGAAATTGAGCCCTATGGCCAACAAAAAAAGAAAATATATATGTATATGGAGTTTGAGCTTAATGGTAGAATCCTTAACAAGTATGATGAACAAAAGTAGGAGCCAAAGTCACTGTGACCAGGTATGGTGGACTTCATTCCTTGGGAGAGGCAGGAGGATTGGTGAACACAGATCCAGCCTGTGCTGTCTCAAGATGCTGGCAGAAATTAAAAATTAAAACTATATATATATATATATATATATATATATATATATATATATATATCACTGTGAATAGACAATCTGACCTCAGAAATCCTCTGACTAACCCTTTCATGCTCCCTTTTAGTATGCTTCTGTTTCCAGGGCTTATCCATCCATCAGTTGGGAGTAGCCAGGCTCCCCTTAGACACACCTGTCCTCGGAGCCACTTTAGAATGACATCTTTTCATTCCTGTGAATTGCAGTTTTTGCTACAGTGGCAAACCTGCCCCAGACCAAGGCTATGGATCTTTGCCCCTAAGTGTAGTGACCGTCTACTTGACCAGCGAGGAAAAACGACCACCACTCCAGGAGTCTTCTCAGATCAGCTTTATTGGAGAGCCTTT
>NW_027203762.1:0-56993 GCF_024711535.1 Dipodomys merriami | reverse complement strand
ACTCCTTTAAATTCTTAGGTTTTATTTCTCCAGGAGTATCAACTTTTGAACTGCAAACATTTTTGTGAGTGTAAAATCTAAGCTGTAGCCCAGATTTTTAAATCGAGTTCATATAAAGATAGATAAAAATACACACTACATATGCTGAGTGTACACTGTTAGAAATGTAATCGTAAGCAGGGTGCCAGTGGCTCATGCCTATTATCTTAGCTAATCAGGAGGCTGAGATCTGAGGATTACATTTCAAATCCAGCATGAGTAGGCAAGTTTCTGAGGCACTTATCTCTAATTAACCACCAGGAAAGTGGAAGTGGTGCTGTGGCTCAAGAGGTAGAGCACAAGCTTTGAGCTGAAGTATAGAGGGACAGTGCCCAGGCACAGAGTTCAGGCCCCACTACCAACAAAAATAAAACGAAAAAAAGTAAAAGAAATGTGATCTTAGCCACCACTTCATTGCTAGTATAATTCCTGCTCTGTCAACATGGCCTATTTTCCAGTTAAGTCCATGCTCTTATATCTGACTTGCTTGGAACTGGAATTATTCTTCCATTCTCCTTTTTACAAATTTGAATGATTAGCTACCCTTATTTAGAGCTAGTAGAAGAAATACAGTGGTATCATTCTTCACGTTCCACTTAGGAGTAATGCTTTCTCTATATCACTCCCATAAGTCTACATACTGGCCATGGCTTTATTGCTTCCAAGTTGTCTTATTTGCAGAGTCTTCTATAGTGTATTGAACAATTATACTTAAACACAGAATTTCTCTTTCTCCTATTTTTATTATTTCACCTGCTTTTAACTTATGTACACTTGGGTAATAATGCACAACACAAACACTGACTAAAAATGTTTCTGAGAACCTTCTTCCCAGAGCAATTAGGAAATTTGAACTTCATACACTCCAGGATAATGTTTTTTCTCATGTTTTTTATTGTGAAAATAATGGACAAATTGGTTAGAGTTACATAAGTAATTTAATGAGTACATTATCTAATGAGCATTGTTACCTCCTCTTTTGTTTTTACCCTGCCATCCCTTTTCTCCCCACCACCCCAATTCTCTCATCCCATCCCCAAGATGTAAAGTTCGTTTTCAACATAGTGTCTTGTTCTTCTCATTTTAACAACCGGTCATACTGTATACTTCTTTCAGCATTTTATTTCCCTTCCTCTCCCCACATTAGAAATATGTATATGCAAGATGCAGGTCACTGACATCAAATACAGTGGAAAAGGGTTATAGCATTGAGGAAGAAAATAGAAGAGAAACAAAAATATCACATAATACATGTTAGATACATTAAAAACAATAGTAAGAAAGAAAAAAACAAGATGTTTCCCTATTTGGGGGTTCATTTCATTTAACAGCATCTTATATGGCGATATGTACATGGATAATGTTTTATAAGCCATGTAAATTCCATGTTTTCTCGTTACTAAGTTGTCTCTGAAACACGTGTTACCTCATGTCCAAAGATGTCTTTGCGCTATTTCAATGAAGCCAGAAAACACTCATTTTAAGGAACTTTTACTAGAAGTAGAAACTGAATTCAGGAGAGAAATTGAACATAGAGAAATGACAAAGTTCAAGTTAATTTGTTCTCTCATTTTTACTGTACAAGAAAATAATCCAAGGCTTGAAGGAAACTCTGTCTCTGACTTTTTCGAGTGTGTTCTTAACTAATAAAACTTTTCTGTAAACTTGTACTTGAGAGTATTACAAAGAAAAAACAAATATGCTATTTGAAAGCCAGCATAGAAAAAAAGAAATGACATTGTTTTACAGTGTTCTACTTCAAAGACACAAAGACATGGAGTTTTAAAATGTCTTATGAATGGATACTTAACTCCTGAGATGATTCTCTTGTTGCAAAAGTCAGATATCCATTCCTTCATTCTGGTCCTGAATTCACTACAGCAATAAGGATTCCAAAAAGCAGGATCCAGTGAGTATGATCAGCCAAAGGAGCCTCTTTTCAAACCTGTGCTTTAAGGATGGTCCCAAAGAAATATGTGGTTTTTTTTTTTGTTTGCTTGTTTGTTTATTTAGTTTGTGCCGCTTCTTGGGCTTGAACTCAGAGGCTGGACCCTGTCCCTGAACAGGTGTCTTTCCTGCCCACATGCCCCCAAAGCTAGTACACTACTGCTTGAGCCAAAACTCCATTTCTGGCTTTTTAGTGTTTAATTAGAGATACGAATTTGACATATGCTCCTACCTGGGTTGGCTTTGTGATATTTTTAAATCCAAGTTACATACACTGTATGGACTTCTCTTTTGAACCAATAAATATAAGGTGAAGTTTATTATAAAGCTAATATTTGACAATTTTTAAAAGAATAGAACATGTCCAGCAAAGAAGCCATAACTTAAATAACTCAGCAAAAGTAGGTGCACTGAATCATATTGGAAAATACTTTCTGCTTGTGAAGATTACTATTGACTTCGTCAATCCTTTTGGGGAAAATTAAAGTCAAATTTGTCCTTTTTCTGTTGGTATTGGTGCTTGAACTCTGACCCTGGGCACTGTCCCTGAGCTCTTCAGCTCAAGTTGAGTGCTCTCCCAGGTTAGTTACAGCACCACTTCCGGATTTCTGGTGTCTAATTGAAGATAAATGTCTCATGGACTTTCCTGACCAGGCTAGGTTTGAAATACAATCTTCTGGTCTTAACCTCCTGAGTAGCTAAGATTACAGGGGTGAACCACCAGCACCCGGCACATATTTGCATTTATATGCACTTAATGACACTGTACACAAATAATGGAAATTTGAATAAAATGATGACATTGCAGCTTTTCAGAAAATTTGAGATAGCAATAAATATGTCATCATTTTCCATGTTGTTACATTAATGACTCATGTGCTATTGGAGTCTTACCCTAGCATCCTCTGATGTCTGTGTCAGTGGATTTAGTATAAATAATTGCTAGTAGAGAAATAGAGAAAGACTGAGATTTTTAGAAAACAAAGGAGATCAGATATGAAAGAACAACATAGAATGAGATACAACTTATCACACAGAGATTAAGAACTAGCCTAAGCGATTTAGACTGCTAAAGGCAATCAGGAATAAGCCTAGTTGATAAATAGCTCTTCAATAACCAAATATGGTTCCGTAGAAGAGTTTCTGGCATAATTTAGTAATTATCATTCATTTCTTCCTTCTGGATTTATTCCTTCACTTCTATAACAACTATGTATTAGCTGGCGCCTTTTTGGTGCCACGACTGATGAAAAAGATTTCCAAATCTCACTTAGACTACCCTTCTCATTGTGATTAGCAGTGACTGCTCAAAAGCCTGGCATCTTTGAATTTCCAAGATTAATCTTCACCTGATATCTAAGCACATTCCTGACTTTAATTGCCATGACCTACTAACAAAACGATTTTTTTCCCTCAAAACAATCTTCTAAGATAGGTAAAGTACATGAATTAAGAACTATTGTTAGGTCATAGTTGGAAGGAGCAATTATATATTCCAAGTGTAGGTTCTTTATTTGTCATTTATTAGCTAAATGAATTTTTGCCAGTCCTGGGGCTTGAACTCAGGGCCACGGAACTCTTCCTGATATTTTTTTGCTTAAGGCTAGCACTCTACCACTTGAGGCACAGCACAATTACTTTTTCTGTTTATGTGGTATTGAGTAATTGAACCCAGGGTTTCATGCATGCTAAGCAATCACTGTACCATGAAGCCACATTCCCAGGACCCTAAATGACTTTCTTAAGATGGCATTACTTTTTCATTCCATTACTAAGTATTATAATTTAGGCAAGATGGTAGAAATCGAAATGGAAAACAACACTAAGTCCTTTAAGGCTGACATTCCTATCACATCACTAAGAAAGTACAAGGCTAAGTCCTGCAGGACTCATAGAGCTGTTGCATGTGACATTATCATGTTAAAAACCATGAGAAGGCATCTATGACATCCATAACATTCTGCTTCCACTTTCAAGTTCAAGAGCCAAAAACTAAGCCTTTTTATTGATTGGGTTGTTTCCTAGGAAGAAAGAGGATGTGGAAGGTGATGTTGGAAAAATATTCATATTGGCTCCCAGTCCACATTTTTTGCATTTTTAAAAAGTGCTACAGATGAACTCCCACATCTGCTTGACTATGCTGTCTGTACAAGATGTGGATAAATGAAGACATTTATTCTTGTGGATAGTCACATATATTAACAAAATCCAGTTCTGGAAAAAAGTTACTAGTATAAAGTATTGTATATAAAATCGTTTCATGTCCTAGTAGAACAAGATGTAGTATTGAAATGATTTCTCCAGATTTCTTTGAGATTTTATGTTGTCTCAGTATTAAAATGTTCTCTAATTCCAGTAATATATAAGCACTAAAGACATGATTTGAAGATCTTAATAGTTTTAGAAACAAAGGTACATAATAGTATCCTTCCTGCAGAGACATGTGATGGCAAGTATGACTGATTGTATTATAGTTGTCTTCTTTTTCCTCTTCATCTCAAGTGTTGCATATCTTGACATATTAGTCTGTTCTGCATCAGCTTCCTGTAGGTGTGATTTGCCTCTACTCTGCAATGTCAAGATGGGTCATGTGACCCATTTCAGCTTACAAAAGTGAACCAGAAATGGCCAAAGGCTATTTCTAGGGGAAGATTTCTATCCCATTGTCTGTGTCTAAGAGCTAACTTCTTTCCCCTTAGCTATAAAAATAGCATATTTCCAGAGGGGATTTTCTTTCAACTTGTATACTGGAAGAATATAGCATGTGAAATTGAGGCAAAACTCAAACACAGCAAGAATTAAGCTAATATTAGAATATTATATTGATATCACTTACTTACCATTCTTGTCTACCTTTATGATAGTTGATAAAGCACATCAGAATTTAAGAAATACTAAAAAAAATACTAAACAGTTAACACTTCCTGTTTGGTGCTATTACATATTTTTAATAAATAAACATTCTCTATGTGATTACTTGAGGGGTTGACTTTTTCTATAAATGTGTTTAATCACTCTATCTATCCACAATCATTATTATACCGAACTTGTGATTGAGATGAGGAAGAAAAAAAATCTAGATTTCTCACTTCTCTTTTCCCCTTCTCCTTTTTCTATTGAGAATTCTCATCCTTTCTGAAAATTCTCCTATTAATAAAGGAACAATGAGACATTGTGGATATCATACAAAAGGTTTCAAAGCCAGAATTTTATTCTTTCAGAAATAGATGAAGAAAATCAGAGTGGCTCAAGGAAGAAGAAAAACATGAAAACATTATTTTCCCCCTTTCTGGCTTCAACAATAGAGTCTGAATAGGATTCTAAATATCTAATAAACCATTTGCCTTGGCTAATTTTTTAAAAATATAGTGTTCTTTAAATAAATTATAATTTTAAAATTTTTAAAAATTTTAAATAAATAGTAATTTGTTGTTTGCTTTTGGTAGGCATGACAAAAGATTGCATTAACATTGTGTGAGTAGAAAGGATAAATTTTTATCAGAATCTAAACAAAATGAAAAATATATGGTGTTAAGATAAATAACTTTTAGGTACATCTTCGACATGGCACACACACGGGGACATCTTTTTTCTTCTTTTGCTCTCCACACATCAATAAGCAGTTCATGTAATTCAAATAGATGTGTTTCTTTCAGAAATAGATTAGACATAAAAAAGTTAGAGGAAGAGAACCAGTATTGGTGGTACATTCTTTAAAAATAGTAGTCAAATAACTATTAACCATAATTCCAAAATAACAATCAAATGCTCTTGAAAAGAGAATATTGTAAGCAGAATATACAAAAAGTGATAATGCCAGAACTGTTTCAGCAGCTGCTCTCTGACATTTAAGATTTCTAGTACATGACAATGTTTTAATCAGGATTAAATGATTTCAGGAACTAATTTTTTTCTAGTTATACTTCATTGAAGAAATATGTTGTTCAAAATTAATGAAAGGATAGAAGGTTATAGTAGAAATAATGCTTACACACTCATTGTGGTAGGGAGTAAAACATCTTACCAAAATATCTATAGTCCCGAAATATCTAATCCATCTAATGTAGATCTACATTTTATATGAGTTTGTAAAATAATCACCTTTCATTACCCAAGGAGCATAATTATCAGATGGGAAGTATACTCAAAAGTCCCAGGTGTAGTTCAAAGGGACATGCTTAAGTAAGAACCATCAGAAAGATGTAAAGATGCTACATTAGAAGATAAAGGAAAAGACAACAATCCAGATTCTGAAGTTTCTGGAAAGAGGAAGAGGAGGAAGTAAATGCCTTTTCCACTAGAATCATCTGAAAAATATTTTAGCTCTGTAGGTGGCTTAATTTTAATCTAGTGAGACTTCTTTTAGATTTCTGTCCTTCAGAACTGTAAAATGTTAAATACGGATCATTCAAGCCAATTAACATGTAGACATATTTTACAGCAGATTTGGTTTAGTAAACTAACTCAACTACAGCCTTTTCCTGATGCAGCTACAAGAATACCACATATCCTAGTGTCTGAGAATAAGAAAAAATTGCCACCAGCTTTGTACACATGTATGATGAGCATACTACTAAGGACCTTGCATTAATGGAGTCTTCAAATTCTAAATAATACTTAAATAAGAAGCTCCCTATCTTCATTTTCATATTTGGGGATCACTAAGTACCAAAGTTATGTAGAAGGTTAAGGTAAGAATGTAGAAATGAAATCTGTCTCCTAATATTATAAAGATAGTTTATGTTATTTTGATTTACAGTTTCTAAGGTAATAAAAAAATAAAACGGAAACAGTAACTCAATTTTCTATCCTTCCTAACTTTCCAACAGAAATTAGAGAATACAGTAAAGATACAGCAATCCCAGGACGGTATAGGATGTTATAGGATCACTAGATGGGTCCCCTGGAACACTGGGAAACAAAATCTACATCTAAATATTGTGATATTGCTAGAAAATAGTTTATACTATGCTAAGTCTTTGATAATTGAACATAGAGAAATGACAAAGTTCAAGTTAATTTGTGCTCTCGTTTTTACTGTACATGAAAAGAATCTAAGGCTTGAAGGAAACTCTGTCCCTGAATTTTTCAAGTGTGTTCTTCACTCATATAACACTTGTCTGTAAACTTCTAGTTGAGAGTATTACAAAAGGAAACAATATGCCATTTGAAGGCCAACATAGATGAAAAGGAAATAACGTTGTTTTTTTTTCTTTTCTTTTTTATTTTTATTGTGAGAATACCGTATAGAGGAGTTACAATTACATGGGCAAGATAACGAGTACATTTCCTATCAAGAATTGTTGCCTCCTCTTTGTTTCCCCTTCCCATCCCTTCCCATACTCCCTTCCCTCCCCCCACCTGGTCCTCCCCCCCCACACCAAATTTGAAATTTTCTTTTTTTTACATAACGACTTGTACATCTCATTGTTGCAATGGGTCCACCTCTATCCCTAGTTAAATGATTTACTTTTGCCCTTCCCTTCCACAAATTATACCAATATCCAATACACTGAAAGCAGTGGTTATACTGTGGCAGAGGGACATACAAAGCAACAAAGAAATCATCTTAGAAATATGTTAGAAACAATTGCATGAAAGGAAAAAAATTGAATACTTATCTTGGGGTTCATTCCCCTAACATCAAGAAAATGTGGTATATATACACAATGGAATTCTATGCCTCCATCAGAAAGAAGTGCATTTGTTAGGAAATGGAAAGTATTGGAAAAAATTATGTTAATTGAAGTAAGCCATGCCCAAAGAAACATAGGTCCCATGGTTTCCCTTATTTGCAACAACTAGTATATGTCTGAGTCAAGCTGAAAATGTTAGATAAGTTGATGTTAGGGGAATAACGTTGTTTTAAAAGTTTTCTTCAGCAAAGAAACAAAGACATGGAGCTTTAAAAGTGCCTTATTCATAGATATTTCACTCCTGACATGATTCTCTTGTTGAAGGAGTCAGTTATCAATTCCTTTAATCTGCTCCTAGGGTTCTCCATAGCTACAGGGATTCCAAAAAGCAAGATCCAATGAGTATGATCAGCAAAAGGAGCCTCTTTTCAAACCAATGCTTTAAGGATGGTCCCAAAGAAATATGTGGGGTTTTTTATTGTTTGCTTGTTTGTTTGTTTGGTTTGTGCTGGTTCTGGGGCTTGAACTCAGAGGCTAGACCCTGTCCCTGAACAGGTGTCTTTCCTGCCCACCTACCCTCAAAGGTAGTACTCTACTGCTTGAGCCAAAACTCCATTTCTGGCTTTTTTGGTGTTTAATTAGAGATAAGAATTTGACATATGCTCCTACCTGGGTTGGCTTTGTGATATTTTTAAATCCAAGTTACATACACTGTATGAACTTCTCTTTTGAACTAAGAAATATAAGGTGAAGTTTATTATAAAGCTAATATTTGACAATTTTTGAAAGAAGAGAATATGTCCAGCGAAGAAGCCATAACTTAAATAACTCAGCAAATGTAGGTGCACTGAATCATATTGGATAATACTTTCTGCTTGTGAAGATTACTATTGACTTCGTCAATCCTTTTGGGGAAAATTAAAGTCATATTTGTCCTTTTTCTGTTGGTATTGGTGCTTGAACTCTGACCCTGGGCACTGTCCCTCAGCTCTTCAGCTCAAGTTGAGTGCTCTTCCAGTTTAGTTACAGCACCACTTCCGGATTTCTGGTGTCTAATTGAAGATAAATGTCTCATGGACTCTCCTGACCAGGCTAGGTTTGAAATACAATCTTCTGGTCTTAACCTCCTGAGTAGGTAAGATTATAGGAGTGAACCACCAGCACCCGACTCATATTTGCATTTATGTGCACTTAATGACACTGTACACAAATAATGGTAATTTGAATCAAATTATGACATTGCAGCTTTTCAGAAAATTTGAGGTAGCAATAAATATGTCATCCTTTTTCATGTTGTTATATTATGAGTCATGAGCTATGGGACTCTTACATTAGCATCCTCTGCTGTCTCCTTATGTGGACTTAGTATCTGAAATTGTTCTTTGAGAAATAGAGAAAGACTGAGATTTTTAGAAAGCAAAGGAGATTAGGTATGAAAGAGCAGCATAGAAGAATAAACAACTTACCACACAGAGATTAAGAACTGGCATAAGTGATTAGATTGCAACGGCAATGAGGAATAAGCCTAGTTAATAACTAGTTGTTCAATAACCAAAAATGGTTCTCTAGAACAGTTTGTGGTATATCTTAGTTATTATTATCATTTATTCCTTCCATCTGGAGTTATTCCGTCTCTTCTGTCAAAACAATTAATGAACCTCTGCCTTTTTGGTAGCATGACTTACCAAAAAGGTTTCCAAATCTCACTTAGACTACCCTTCTCATTGTGATTAGCAGTGACTACTCAAAAACCTGGCATCTTTGAATTTCCTGGATTAATCTTTACTTGATATCTAAGCTCATTCCTAGTATTAATTGTTATGACCTATTAAAAAAACGTGTTTTTTTTGTTCAACACAGTATTGTAATATAGGTAAAGTCCATGCATGATTTAAGGATTATTGTTAGGTACCAGTTGGAAGGAGCAATTATATATTCCAATTATGGGTTTTTATTTTGCATTTACTAGTTAAATGACTCTATGGCAGACCTGGGACTTGAAATCAGGGCTAAAAAACTTTTCCTGAGCTCTTTTTTTATTTAATCAAAGCTAGCACTTTACCACTTGAGACAAAGCACCCCTTCCAGTGTTTCTTTTTCTGGTTATGTGGTACTGAGGAATTGAACCCAGGTTCATGCATGCTAAGCAATAACTGTTACATGAAGCCACATTCCCAGAGTCCTAAATGACATTCTTTTTTTTAATATTAATAAGTTTTTTTGTGAAAATACATTACAGAGGGGTTACAATTACATGAGCATGGTGATGAATACATTTCTTATCAAGCATTGTTGCCTCCCCCTTTGTTTCTCCTTACCATCCCTGCCCACCGATCGCTCCTCCGCCCCCCACCCTGCCAAAGTTGTAAAGTTTGTTTTTCGACATAACGTCTTGTTGCAATGGGACTGTCTTAAGATGACATTACTTTTTCATTCCGTTAATATGTATTATAATTTAGGACAGGTGGTATAAAAGGAACTGGAAAAGAATACTAAGTCCAGTAAGGCTGACATACCTAAAGATTGTGAAATAGCTAGGAAATAGTATACATTATGCTGTCTTTAATATTTTAGGTTTGATTACACAAAAACTTTCTTTTCTTAGGAAATGACCCTTTATTAATACTCAATATTTGTAGCATATAACCCAGAAACAAACAATGCTTCTAAATGTAAACAAGCATGATACTAATAGTAACCAAGCCTACTTCCATCGCTATAGTAGATGAATAAGAATGATTTTGGGGAATAGTTAACAGTCTTAAACTTTTCATACCTTTCCTCTTCTCCAAAATGAGACGCCCTAGTCAAGATATGATAAACATTAATAAAGGATTTTTATATTTTTTCTTGTTCACACCAAAGCAAATATACTTTCCTCTTTGCAAGCCTGACTTTGAAAGAATCAGGCCCTCAAAATTATTTTATTTTATTTTATTTTATTTGAGAACATACTGTACAGAGGGGTTACAATTACATGGGCAGGATAATGCATACATTTCTTACCAAGCATTGCAGCCTCCTCCTTTGTTTACCCTTCACCTCCCTTCCCAGCCTCCCCCCTCCCCCCCACCCAATCATACCCCCCTCCCCCCACACACCGACATTGTAAAGCTGGTTTTGACATGACATTTTGTACTTCTCATTGTTGCAACAGGTCCACCTCAATCCTTAAACGACTTGTTTGTCCCCATCTCCTCCACATGTTATACTGACATCAAATATAGTGAAAGCGGGGGTTACACTGTCGGGGAGGGACATACAAAGCAACAAAGAAATAATCTTATAAATGCGTTAGAAACACATGCATGAAAGAAACGAAAACATTAAAATACATATTTAAGGGTTTGGAAAATGAACCCTTAAATATGTATTTTAATGTTTTCGTTTCTTTCATGCATGTGTTTCTATATACGTTTTAATCCTGCTAGAAGTTAATATTTGAATAAATTGTTATGTGTAAGTCAATGTTCACTTTTTAATTTGCCCAAATTCTGTCTAACCTATCACCACTTATTAAAGAGAATGTCATTCCACAAATATTTGGTTTAAACCTTATTAAATATTCCTTGATAATATTTATGTGGACCTAATCTGGTGCTTTACAGACCCATTGAACTGTATAATCTTTCCTCTACAAATATAACAATTTTAAATTTACACCTTTAAAATTTGACAGAGAAATATATTACAGTTTATCTTTCTTTGTCAGTGAGTCAAAGATTGCTAGTCAAGTGTTTTTAGAAATTGTCACATACATAAATAAACTGTGAAGCTGGCCACTCTTGGCTCTTGTTTTTAATTCTAGCTGCATAGGAGGCTGAGATCTGAGCATTGCTGTTCAAAGCCAGCTGGAATATGATTGTCTTTAAGACTCTTATGTCCAATTAAACACCAGAAAATTAGAAGTGGCACAATTGCTCAATGAGTAGAGCATTCACTTTGAAATGAATAGCAGAGGGACAGCGCCCAGGGCCAGATTTCAAGCCCCATGAATGATGATAAAAAAGGGGAGGAGACAATTTACATGTTTGCTCAATTGTATCCTCCAATGCAACAAAATTTTATGTCTCCATTTATTTGGATTTTTGCTTTTATATTCAGTATAGTATAATTTTCAATGACAGTGGGTGAACACACTTTAATACATTTTGACGATGTGTGAAGATAGCACAAAGAAATTCACAGACAACTGTTGAAACATAAAAGGCAATGGGAATGGAGAAAGAGAAATGGGTTAATCAGGCCCTTCATCAATATGTGCGAGTATAAAATATTTCAATAAGATTTCTTCGTACAGTTAATATACACCAATGAATAAATATCTTCCAAAGATTTTGGTATTCAAGTAGGATATAAAGGATAAATACACATTCTGTGGTGAAATGAAAGAATGATAGATGAGAAAATACCTACTTATAGTGATTGTGTAAATAAACTATGAAATTTGGTCAACATTCTGAGGGCTCATGGCTCATTGGACTGGAAGGCTGCTGGTATCTAAGATAATACTAAAATGTTAGACTTGAGTCTATCTTTACGACTGCTTAATACTATTGCTTTTTTAGTCAGTATTCCTTTTTATTGTTATTGTTGTTGGTGGTGGTCGTGGGCCTTGAAGTCTGGGCCTATGTGCTCTCCCTCAGCTCTCCAGCTCAAGGTTAGAGCTCTACCACTTGAGCTATACAGCCACTTCCGGTTTTCTGGTGATTTATTGGAGATAAGAGTCTGATAGACTTTTCCTGCAAAGGGTGGCTTGGAAACTCCATCATCAGATCCCAGCTTCCAGAGTAGGATTATAGGTGTGAGCCACTGGTGCCCTGCTCCTGTGTACAACATCTTAACCATAAAATAAAATAAAGTAAAATCAAAAAAGGACATGTTTGGCTAATAATGTAAAATTATAACTTACAGACAAATGAAAATAATAATATACGTATATGCCTATATACATATATGTTCACATCTGTATATATGTATATATGTATATATAGGTATTTGTATTATAAAAATATAAGTATGAATCTATGCATATGTACACATAGTGTGCATACATGTGCATTTATTTAAATAGACTTGAATCAGAAATATATTAAGAGCATATTGATGTCAAGGAAATACTACAACCATCCTGAATAAGTTATCAAAAAATCCAAATACGTATCTCTATAGTAATGTAAAAACAACAAAGGAACATATGGAAAGATCATAACATAGCTAGACATTGCATACATATGGAGATTAGTGATAATAGAAAAAATAAGATAGCCCTGCACAACAATTATGTAGAAATTGGAATCCTTATACAATGGTGCTTGGCACTTAAAATGATATAGTCAGTTAAACATACTGGCAATCTTTAAGATATTACACATAGAGTTGCCTCTATGATCCAGCATTTTGAATTATAATTTTATATAAAAATAGATTTAAACATATGTTCAATGAGACACATATACAAGAATATACATAGCAAAACCTTTTACAATAACATACAATAAAATATTGAAATGCCCATTGAGGATGTTATACAATTATTCATATTCTTACAAAACAATATACTCTATCCATGAGAAAAATTTACATGGACTTACTTTGCAAATAGTAATAATACATGGGAGAAATGGATAAAATAGACTACATTTTCTAATTATATGAGCTTTTTAAAATTGGCCCATCTATAGAGGTAGAATATGAAATAATAGCTGCTCAAGGGGAGGGTAGGTTGAAATGATGACAGGAAGTGACTACTAATAAATACTGCAGTATTTTGAGAGGTTAGTAATGACAAAATGTTATAGAACTGAAGGTGATGTTCTTACTCCAACTCTTTATCATTCTATGAATCATTGTACTTTATCAAAGAATTACAGAGTGCTTTTGCATTAAACTTAGGAAAAATTTTAGTATAGTAGTGGGTGAATCTGAGTGATAATTTAAAATTTAAAATCACAGAATTCTATAATGTATAACTTTAGTATGTTGATGAATAAGCCTATTAATAAAATATGATCTGTGATATATCCTCTGAGTGACTATACATGACATTGTGAGTCAGTGAATATTCTACAAAATTATGTAAATTGAAGGATGAGATAGGATTGAGAAGATGAGGGATAAAGATCATCAAGATGTATTGTATTGGCCATGGAATGTGGTTTAGTGGTAGACTGCGTGCCTTGCATGTGTGGGTTTGATTCCTCAGTACTACATAAGCAAAAAAAGCTAGAATTGACACTATGACACAAGTCATAGAGTGTTAGCGTGAGGAAACAGAAGTTCAAGGAAATTGCCAAGGCCCTGAGTTCAAGCCCAGGACTAGTCAAAAAAATGCATTGAATTAAGCCACGCACTAGCGGCCCACGCCTGTAATCCTGGATAATCAGGAGGCTGAGGATTGAGGATTGAAGCCAACCCAGGCAAGAAAGTCTGTGAAATTCTTATCTTCAATTAAATGTCAGAAAAACCTGAAAGTGCTACTATGCCTCAAGTGATAGGGCTGTAGCATCCATCCAAAGGCACTCAGAAACAATGCCCAGACCCAGAGTTCAAACCTCACGAGAGAAAAAAAAGAAGAAGAAAAGCTCACTAAGAACTATTCATAAACTGCTTTGTCAAACAGAAACTCCCATACAACTATTTAAAGTCAATTAAAAATATGATAAAATACAAGTCATTTTGGGAAAAAGATATAGATAGTATAGATGGGACAAAATAAATTTTATATAATTTAGTTTGAGTTGAAATTCGTACTATAGTCTTCTTACATCAATTATGAAACTGACAATACTGCCAATTATAGTTCCATTTCCTTGAGGAACAGATTGTATTTTGCAGTTTTTTCATAGAAAACTATAGAGGTCATTTTTTTTGCCTCTTATTGAAATATATCTGGTATTTTAAAGTAGATATGTGCTAAGATAATATTAATTTAATCAATCATTTCATTAGGGCTTTGTGAGTCAGTTTTTTTTGAGTAAACCTTATCACTTATAATAAATGAGAGCATACTGTGACTTTATAAAATTAATTTAAAAGGGGGAAAGACTAATCCTGGCTTCTGATTTTATGCATTTCAGTTTATGTTTCTTTTTTTTTCTTTTTATTGTGAAAATGCTGTACAGAGAGGTTACAATTACATGGGCAAGATAATGAGTACATTTCTTATCAAGCATTGTAACCTCCTCCTTTGTTTCCCCTTCAAATCCCTTCCCAACTTCCCCCACCCAATATTCCTCACCCCCACCAAAGTTGTAAAGTTGTACCCCCACCCCTCCATTGTTGCAATGGATCTACGTGTATCCCTAATTAAACTATTTGTTTTTTCCCTTTACATCCACAAATTATACCAACCTCAAATACAGTGAAAGCAGGGCTTATACCATGGGTGAGGGACATACAAATCAACAAAGAAATAATCTTTTTTTTTAATTGTATTTTATTTTATTTGAGAACATACTGTACAGAGGGGCTACAATTACATGGGCAGGATAATGCATACATTTCTTACCAAGCATTGCAGCCTCCTCCTTTGTTTACCCTTCACTTCCCTTCCCCCCCTCCCCCAACAAAGAAATAATCTTATCAATGTGTTAGAAACACTCACCTGAAAAAAAAATCTGAATATATATCTTAGGGTCCATTTTCCTAACATCAACTTATCTGATATTTTCTGCTTGCCTCAAACATATACTAGTTATTGCAAATAAGGGAAACCATGGGACCTATGTTTCTTTGAGCCTGGATAAATTCACAATATAATTTTTCCAAGTCTTTCCATTTCCTAAAAAATGGGCAATGCCATTCTATCTAATGGAGGCATATAATTCCATTGTGTATATATACCACATTTTCTTGATCCATTCATCTACTGAGGGGCATCAGGGTTAGTTCCATATCTTATGAATGGTAAATAATGTTGCAATAAACATAGTCATGTTGGTAGCTTTAGTGTGGCCTTGTTTGTGATCATTTGGGTAAATGCCCAAAAGTGGGATTGCTGGGTCGTAGGGGAGCTCTATGTACTGCTTTCCAAAGTGGTTGAACAAGTTTACACTCCCACCAACAATGCAATAATATTCCCTTCTAAACACATCCCCTCCAGCAACTGTTATTATTAGCGTTCTTGATTATACCCATTCTAACTGAGGTGAGGTGGTAGCTCAACGTTGTTTTGTTTTAAATTTCTTTTATGGCTAGAGAGGTTGAGCATTTCTTCATGTGTCTATTGGCCATTGTTATTTCCTCTTCAGAGAAGTTTCTCTTTAAGACTTTACCCACTTATTTATTGGGCTGTTGTTTCTTTGAAGATTTGTTGTTGGGGGATTTAATTTTTTGAGTTCCAGGTATATTTTAGATATGAGACTCTTGTCTGTTGTAAGGCTAGTGAAGATCTTCTCCCAATCTTAGGCTTTCTATTAATCTTGCTAGCTATGTCCTTTGCCAAAAAGAAACTGCAATTTCATGCAATGACATTTGTCCAACATTTCTTTACATGGTTGTGTTTCTGGGTCTCTATTAAGAAAATTTCGGCCTGTGCCAAAGAGAACTACGGTTTCTCCTGTTCCATCCTGTAATGTTTTCAGGATGTCTGCTTTGACTCCGAGGTCTTTTATTCATTAGGAGTTGATTCTGGTGCAGGGTGATATATAAAGGTCTAGCTTTCATTTTCTGCAAGTAGTTATACAATTTTGCCAGCACCATATACTGAAGAGGCTGTCTTTCTTCCATTCCAATTTTAGCTCCATTAGATGTCTATAGGTCTGTAGGTTCATTTCTGGGTGTACTATTGTATTCCATTGGTCCTGAGGTCTGTTCTTGTGCCAGGACCAATCTATTTTGCTTACTATGGCTTTGTAGTAGAGTTTGAAATTTGGTATTGATATTCCTCCAGTACTGTTCTTACTATTGAGGATCGTTTTAGCTCTTCTGGGTCTTTTATTTTTCTATATGAGTTTTTGGATTGCCACTTCTATTTCCTTGAAGAATGAGGATGGAATATTGCTAGGTATCGAATTGCACTTGTAGATAGCCTTTGGAAGTACTGCCATTTTCACAATTTTGATCTTTCCAATCCAGGAGCATGAGAGTTTTTGCCATATTCTAAGTTCCGTTGGATTTCCTTTTTCAGGTTTTTAAAGTTTTCATCATAGAGGTCCTTCATTTCTTTGGTTAAGTTAATTCCTAGGTATTTTATCTTTCATGGGGCTATTATGAATGAAGTTGCTTTCTTAATTTCAACCACACTTTTCTCATTGTTGGCATACTGAAAATCATTGATTTTTTAAATTTTTATTTATTTTTTATTGTGAAAATACTGTACCGAGGGGTTACAATTACATGGGTCAGATAATGAGTACATTTTTTATCAAGCATTGTTGCCTCCTCCTTTGTTTCCCCTTCTCATCCCTTCCCATCTGCCCCCCGCCCCCCCCAGGTAATCCTCCCACCCCCACCACCAAAGTTGTAAAATTCGTTTTCTACATAACAACTTGTAGTTCTCATTGTTGCAACGGGTCCATCTGTATACTTATTTAAACGTCTTGTTTTTCCCCTTCCCCCCCACAAATTTTACCGACATCAAATACAGTGAAAACAGGGGTTATACTGTGGGGGAGGGACATACGAAGCAACAAAGAAATAATCTTATAAATGCAGTAGAATCAGTCGCATGAAAGAAAAAAAAACTTTTGAATACATGTCTTAGGGTTCATTTCCCTAACATCACCTTATATGACCTTTTCTGCTTTAAAGTCATTGATTTTTGAGGGCTAATTTTATACCCTACTACTTTGCCAAAGTTTTGAATCAGCTTGAGTAATTTGGGCGTGGTGTCTGTGGGATTCTTTAAAT
This sequence comes from Dipodomys merriami, assembly GCF_024711535.1. NCBI lineage: Eukaryota > Metazoa > Chordata > Mammalia > Rodentia > Heteromyidae > Dipodomys > Dipodomys merriami. The sequence goes on along the minus strand of NW_027203762.1, from coordinate 39,519 downwards.
ACATGATCATGTCATCTGCAAACAGGGAGAGTTTTACTTCTTCTTTCCCTCTTTGGAGCCCCTTTATTTTTGCATGTTGTCTTATTGCTGTAACTAGGCATTCTAATACTAGATTGAAGAGCAGTGGGACAGTGGGCAACCTTGTCTCGTTCCTGAGTTAAGAGGAAATATCTAGTTTCTAACCATTAATTATAATGCTGGCTGTAGGTTTGTCAAATACAGCTTTTATTGTATTGAGGATTGTTCCATGGATTCCTAATTTTCCAGAACCTTCATCATAAAGGGATTTTGGATCTTGTCAAATGCTTTTTCTGCATCTATTGAGATAACCATATGGTTCTTTTCCTTGCTATTGTTGATGTGATGAATTCTATTAATTGATTTGCGTATATTGAACCAGCTTTGCATCCCTGAAATTAATCCTGTTTGATCGTGGTGTATGATTTTTTTGGATGAATTGTGGAAGGCGATTGGCCAAAATTTTGTTGAGAAATTTTGCATCAACATTCATCAAAGAAATTGGTCTATAGTTCTCTTCCTTTGAGTCCCTACCTGGTTATAGGATGTGTGTTATGATGGCTTCATAGAATGGGTTCAGTAGTGAACTTTCTCTTTCAATTTCATTGAAAAGTTGGAGGAGTATTGGTGTGAGCTCTGCTTTGAAGGCCTTGTAAAATTCTGCTGTAAAACCATCTGGTCCTGGGCTTTTCTTAGATGAGAGGTCTCTTATTCTATTTCAATGCTAGATATGGGCCAGTTAAGATGTTTTAACTCATCTTGGTTTAATTTCAGTGTGTCAGCATTTGCTAAGAAAAGGTCCATTTCTGCCAAGTTCTCAAACTTATTAGCATAAAGTTTTGAGAAGTATTTCATTTCCATTTTCATCTCTGAATTTATTTATTTGGGTGTGTTCTCTTCTTTTTCTGATAAGATTTGCTAAGGGTCTGTCAATTTTGTTAATTTTTTCTCAGAGCCAATTCTTTGTTTAATTGATTCTTTCTATGGTTTTTTTGATTGTAATTAATTTAATTCTGATTTAAATATAATTATTTCTTTCCATCTACTGGATAGGGGTTTGTCTTGCAGTTCTTTTGCAAGGAGAATCAGATGCCTCATTAAATTTTTGGTTTCAGATCTCTCCAATTTGTTGATGCAGGAACTCAGAGCTATAAACTCGCCCCTTAGTACTGCCTTGGCTGTGTCCCAGAGTACCTGGTAGTTGTATGTTCATTTTTGTTGAATATCATGAAAATTTGAATTTCCTTTCTTATCTCTTTCCAGACCCACTGGTGATTCAGCAGTGTGTTGTTCATCCTCCATGTGTTTCAGGACTTTCTTTGGTGGCTCTTGGTGTTAAATTCTAATTTTATTCCCTTGTAGTCTGAGAGAATGCATGGTATAAGTCTAATGTTTTTAATTTGGACAGTTTGCCTTGTGACCTAAAATACGGTCTATTTTGAAAAATGTTCCATGTGCTGCTGAGAAAAATGTGTATTCTGATTCTGTTGGGTGAAATATTCGGTAGATATCTGTTAAATCTAGTTGATCTATGCAGTTGTTTATATCTGCTGTTTCTCTGCTGAGTTTTTGCCGACTTGATCTATCTAATGTGGAAAATTTTGTGTTAAAGTCCCCAACAACTAATGTCTTTGGATTTATATCTGATTTGAGGGAAAGTAGAGTTTCTTGGATAAATTTGGGTGCTCAATTGTTTGATGAATAGATATTTAGAATTGTAATATCCTCCTGAATGAGAGATCCCTAAATTAGGATGTAGCGACCTTCTCTATCCCTTCTTATTAATTTTAATTTGAAGTGTATTTTATCTGATATTAGGATTGCAACTCCTGCGTGTTTTTATGGGGACTGTTTGCTTGGTGGATTTTGTTCCAGCCTTTCACATTGAACATGTGTTTGTTTTTATGGGCAATATGTTACTCCTGAAGGCAATAGATAGAAGGTATGCTGGCTATGGCCGCTGCTGCCACTGCCACTGCAGCCGTGGCTACTGGCAAGTGCTCAGATCTGTCTCCTTGCCTTGATTTTCCCTCTCTGGTCTAACTCTCAGTCCTGTGATGACACACTTGGTATGATTCTCTGGCTTAGGACTGTTCACTGGAACACTAAAACTGCTTTCAATGCGAGAGCTTGTTTTGCCTCCAACATCTCCTCTGCCATCTTCCCAGAAATCCTCAGTTTATGTTTCTTATCCTCATTGCTTCGGGTTGGTGTTGACACATTACCCCATATCAGGAACATGTGATGGAGTATGTGTATTCATGGAAGCCAGGAATTAAAGAAGAGGAGGAATAGGCCTGGGAGATGGAGAAAGAAGAGGAGGGGAAAACGGAGAGGGAGAATGAAAAGGACAAGGAGAAGGAAACGTAAAGAAAAAGAAGGAAGAGGAAGAAAGGACTTTTATCTTAACATACTCTTTGATCACAAGTTCTCAGTAACCAAATCTCTACAACTATGCCGACAAAAAGGGATCAACTCTTTATGGCAACATAATGAAAGATAATTATTAATCTCAAACCTTTATGATTTAAGATTTAATTTCTAGAGTGGTGGGTAAATATTTCTATTTATTGGGATAACTTCTGTTCCTTAATATTAACTTGAATTCATCAGAGAAGCTATTTGACATTGAGGTGCTTATACTATTACTGGAGAGCTATTTTGAGTGCAAATACATTTTATTTAACAGATAAGGAAGCTTCAAGAGATTTCATTTTTTGATGTTCAAAAGTGACTATTTCATATAACTCATAATGACTTGAATTATTCATAATTTTATGATATTTCCATTCATTTTTTTGTCATCTAAAGTGAGATTCTTTCTTTCTATTTGATGGAAAAATAAATACTATCACAAGCACTTATTTCTTATTCTATACAGTAGGTATAATATTAATTTCCTACCATTCAAAAATAAGTTATATTCAAGTCTATAGGAATAATTTATCTCATATGGAGATTGATTCAATTTCTAAAAATCACTGTTGACATAAAATACATGAAATTCAGTATTTCTGTGAAATGTCTTGGTAATAAAAACTCAGAAATACATGACCAGTAACTAAGATTTTCATATACTCAAAAAATGTATGAATCTATACTTGATGTCAAAAAAAAGTTTAGGTTTAAAAGAAGAGAAAATCATGTGACCGCAGTAGATAATGATTTAATGAAAAATTGCTTCATTCAACCTGACAGAGCCTATTGCTTTTAGCTTACATGAGAAATTTGATTAATGATCCCTTTCTTGCTTTTGAATAATAGGATATTTCAATTTGTGCAAAGATTCTGTCATTTAAACCTTTGAGTGTATATTTTTTCATAAAAATGAAAACTATTTTTCACAGAGCAATTTCAGGTTTAATTGCTAAATGAATATGTAAATGTTAATTTGTTAAACTGAGCCTCTAGAATTCAAATAATAAGAAATTTGTACATATATCTGTGCTGAATATGGTATCTGAAGCTTGTAATCCTCACTACTCAGGAAGCTGGGGTTCAAAGCCTGCCTTGGCAACAAAGAAATCATCTTATAAATATGTTAGAAACAATTGCAAGAAAGAAAAACATTGAATATTTATCTTGGGGTTCATTTCACATTACATCTACTTATCTGAACTTTTCTGCTTGTCTCAGAAATGTCCCTCCCCCACGGTTTAACCCGCGCTTTCATTGTGTTTGATATTGGTATAATTTGTGGAGAGGAATAGAAAAAACATATGGTTTAAATGAGGATTCAGGTCGACCCATTACAACAATGAGATGTACAAGTCATTATGTAGAAAAACGAACTTTACAACTTTGGCTGGGGAGTTGGAGCAGAGAAGGTGGGGTGAGAGATGGGCAGGGTTGGGAAGCAGAAACGAAGGAGAAGGCAACAATGCTTGATAATAAATGTACTCATTACCTTGCCCATGTAATTGTAACCTTTCTGTACAGTATTTTCACAATAAAAAAATAAAAAAATCCCAGCCTTGTCAAGAAAGTTTGTGAGTCGCATTTCAATTAATCACACACACATCACAACACACACGCACACACACATAAAGCCAGACGTGGAGTTGTGGCTCAAATGTGGCAATATCCTTGAGGGAAAAAATAACTAAAGGACAGGTCTTGGGTTCAAATCACAAGAACAACACATACAAACACTATTATGTCTAAATTTTTATTTTAGTGTGAAGAAATAATATCAAAGTAATATTTGTTACATTTCTCACAATTTCTGTGAAGTTGTTTTTAGTACAATTTTCCTAAGATATAACATAGGTTATTAAAATTAATATTAATCTAGTGTATTTATAATTATTCATAACAACTTGGAGTACAAAAGTTGATATTTTTTCTATAGCCATAAGAAACATTGTGAGTAAAAGAAAGAAAGGAAGAATGGTGGAAGAAAAAGAATGAAAGAAAGGAAAGAAAGAAAGGGAGGAAGGAAGAAAGAAAGAAAGAAGGAAGAAAGAAAGAAAGGAAGAAAGGAAGGAAGGAAGAAAGAAAGAAAAAAAGAAAGAAAGAAAGAAAGAAAGAAAGGAAAGAAGGAAGGAAGGAAGGAAGGAAGGAAGGAAGGAAGGAAGGAAGGAAGGAAGGAAGGAAGGAGAGAGAGATAGGGATGGAGGGAAGGTGGAAGTAAGGAAAAAAGAAAAGGTGGAAGGAAGGAAAAAAGGAAGGAATGAAGTAACCAAGGAATGAAGGAAGGGAGGGAGGAAGGGAGGGACAAAAGCAATTTAATTTATAAAATCTGCTATTTAGCCCAACGTAAACTTCATATAATTAACCTTTTAGTAAGTGCAAATTTAAAATTATCATTACTCTGCAAGTTTGCCATTCATGAATGAAACCAACACATGAAGAATCAGATAAAACCAGGTGAATCTGTTTGCATATGCAGTAAATATGTACGCAAATCTTTTACTCATTTTCTATACATGATCAAATAATTACATACAAACAATTTACATTTAGTTATAAATATTTTAAAAATTGAGGTAACCAAAGCATTTCAATATATTATATAATGTGAATACTAGTAATTATAGTGCTATTAATATTACTATTCTCATATATATTAATTATAATAATTTTATTATGTATTTCATCAGAGAAATTAGCACCCTCTGATTCTGGTGAGTGTGGGAGTCTTAATAGTGGACTGTAATTAAAATCAAAGGAGATCTGTATTTGTTGGCTCAAATGAATAAGTGTGAAAGCAATTAACTCATCAGAGATTGTTCAAATACATCAGAAGGGCCCTAGTAAGGCTGTACTACGTTTACATGCTTACCTATTATGTGATTCAAGAGCCACTAAACAATCATACTTCACTTTGCCATCACTATAATTATTCCCTTTGTAAGAAGAATCATTCACATAATTCACATGATATAAGATTTTCCTTAAGTAATTATCTTCTATGAAATAATATCCAAATGATACACCACACTGAGTTAAAGAAAAAGTTACACAGTGTATTGGACGATGTAACTCCTTCTAGATACATCTGTTGCAATTCTAGTCCCCTGCTTGGTGACTTTAGAATGAACTTTTCAAAGATGACCCAGCAATAATGATCCTAATAAAAGAAGCCGAATATAATTACTCTGCCATGTGAAGGTCCAGCAAATCGATTATAATGAACCAGAAAGTGGACCCCCATAAGACAAAGAAATGGGCTAGGAAGGTAGCTCAGTGGTGGAGCGCTTACCTTGCACACATGAGGCCCTGAGTTCGATTCCTCAGCACCACATAAACAAAATGTGGTGCTGTGGCTTAAGTGGTAGATCGCTAGACTTGAGCTGAAGAGCTGAGGGACAGCACCCAGGCCCAGAGTTCAGGCCTCAGGACCGGATCCCCCCCCCCAAAAAAAAAGACAAATAATTGCTTTGAATTACCATTTTTATAATCAATGTTTAAGCTCCCAGATATTGGATAATATACTCCGGATATTTTTAAACCACTTATTTTGAAATATTCTATTATAACACTCCAAAGGCTGACAATAAGCAAAGCAGTTTATATTTAAATTTCACGAATTCTGATAAAAAAAAAGGTTCATAAAATTTTGTTATTTAAATTTTATTCTCCAAGTCTCCAGGTTGAAAATATTTTTAAATGGGAATTGAATTGAGGCTCAGCTCTCTATTCAACTATCATAATTAATTTTTTGAATATTTTTATTATTTTTAGTTGTTAGAAGAGGTTGCCATTCACTGAAACAGTGTGTGGATACAGAGTATCTTGATCAATGTCACGCCTTTCAACATTTTCATCCACTCCTCCAAATCCTTATGTATCTCAATATTATGTTATGGAACTACTTGGCTTTTAACAAAGCAGTTTATTGTACAATGAACCTGGAATTGTGTTACCACTTCTACATCTTCACCCCAGTTTCACACTACCCTTTGCTTTGTATGTTTCAATTTTGGGATTTATACAATGGATTCTTGCCTGTACTTTCCCCTTCAAATTCCTACCCCTCTCACATTGCCCCCTACTGACCTCTCTTTCATTACACATTTACTGATATTTATTTTGGTTGGTTTTGACTTAGTCTTTTAAGAGAATTATAGTATTTTCACTCTCCATGGACTCTGACACTTCAGACAATTCCTTTGTACCTCCTTCCATATCATCTAGTGTGTTTACTTTTACATGTATAGGCAACTTGTATCTACCACAAATGAGGAAACTCATGCTAGATAAGTTTCTCTGGGTCTGTTTTGTTTCACTTAATATTATTTCTAAGTGTTTCATTTTCCTTAAGAATGGTGCAATATTATTCTTTTTTATTTTACAGTTTCCAATTCCACTTTATTTATTTTTTTAATTGTATTTTATTTTATTTGAGAACATATTGTACAGAGGGGCTACAATTACATGGGCAGGATAATGCATATATTTCTTACCAAGCATTGCAGCCTCCTCCTTTGTTTACGCTTCACTTCCCTTCCCCGCCTCCCCCCTCCCCCCACCCAATTTTACCCCCCTCCCCCCACCCAATTATACCCCCCTGCCCCCCCACACCGACATTGTAAAGCTGGTTTTGACATGACATTTTGTACTTCTCATTGTTGCAACAGGTCCACCTGAATCCTTAAACGACTTGTTTGTCCCCATCTCCTCCACATGTTATACTGACATCAAATATAGTGAAAGCGGGGGTTACACTGTGGGGGAGGGACATACAAAGCAACAAAGAAATAATCTTATAAATGCGTTAGAAACACATGCATGAAAGAAACGAAAACATTAAAATACATATTTAAGGATTCATTTTCCTAACATCACATTATCTGACCTTTTCCGCTTGACTCATACCTATACTAGATATTGCAAATAAGGGAAACCATGGGACCTATGCTTCTTTGGGCCTGGCTTACTTCACTTAATATAATTTTTTCCAAACCTTTCCATTTCCTAACAAATGGGGCAATGTCATTCTTTCTGATGGAGGTATAGAATTCCATTGTGTATATATACCACATTTTCTTGATCCATTCATCTACTGAGGGGCATCTGGGTTGGTTCCATGTCTTAGCTATGGTAAATAATGCTGCAATAAACATTGTTGTGCTGGTAGCTTTAGTGTGGTCTTGTTTGTAAACATTTGGGTAAATGCCCAAAAGTGCGATTGCTGGATAATAGGGGAGATCTATGTGAAGTCTTTTGAGGAACCTCCATACTGCTTTCCAACGTGGTTGAACAAGTTTACATTCCCACCAACAATGAAGTAAGGTTCCTTTCTGTCCACATCCCCTCCAGCATCTGTTGTTGTTAGAGTTCTTGATTTTTGCTGTTCTAACTGGAGTGAGGTGATATCTCAATGTTGTTTTGATTTGCATTTCTTTTATGGCTACGGATGTTGAACATTTCTTCATGTGTCTATTGGCCATCCTTCTTTCTTCTTCAGAGAAGCTTCTCTTTAAGTCTTTCGCCCACTTATTTATTGGGCAGTTGTTTCTTTGAGGATTTGTTGTTGGGTGGTTTAATTTTTTGAGTTCCAAGTATATTTTAGATATGAGACCCTTGTCCGTTGTATGGCTAGTAAAGATCTTCTCCCAATCGGTGGGCTTTTTATTGATCTTGCCAGCTATGACATTTGCCCTGCAGAAGCTCTGCAATCTTATGCAATCCCATTTGTCCAACCTTTCTTTGATTTGTTGTGCTTCCGGGTCTCTATTCAGAAAATTTCGACCTCAGCCAAGGAGACCTAGGGTTTCTCCTATTCCATCCTGTAATGTTTTCAGAGTGTCTGCTTTGAGTTCAAGGTCTTTGATCCATTTGGAGTTGATTCTGGTGCAGGGTGATATATAAGGATCTAGCTTTAGTTTTCTACATGTAGTTAACCAATTTTGCGAGCACCATTTACTGAAGAAGCTGTCTTTCTTCCATTCTATTGTTTTAGCTTCCTTATCGAAGATTAGATGGCTATAGGTCTGTAGGTTCATTTCTGGGTTTTCAATTCTATTCCATTGGTCCTGAGGTCTGTTCTTATGCCAATACCAAGCTGTTTTGATTACTATGGCTTTTTAGTAGAGTTTGAAATTTGGTATTGATATTCCTCCAGCAGTGTTCTTTCCGTTGAGGAGCGTTTTTGCTATTCGGGGTCTTTTATTGTTCCATATGAATTTTTAGATTGCCTCCTCTATTTCCTTGAAGAATGAGGGTGGAATTTTGATAGGTATCGCGTTGAATTTGTAGATAGCCTTGGGAAGTATTGCCATTTTCAGGTTGTTAATCTTGCCAATCCAGGAGCATGGGAGGTTTTGCCATTTTTTAAGTTCTGTGTTGATTTCCTTTTTCAAGATTTTAAAGTTTTCATCATAGAGGTCCTTCACTTCTTTGGTTAAGTTAATTCCTAGGTATTTTATGTTTTGTGGGGCTATTACAAATGGAGTTGCTTTACTAATTTCAGCCACACTTTTCTCATTGTTGGCGTACAGAAAAGCCATTGATTTTTGGGGGTTAATTTTATAACCTGCTACTTTGCCAAAGTTTTGAATCAGCTTGAGTAATTTGGGAGTGGAGTCTATGGGATTCTTTAAATACAAGATCATGTCATCTGCAAAGAGGGAGAGTTTTATTTCTTCTTTCCCTATTTGGATCCCCTTTATGTCTGCATCTTGTCTTATTGCTGTAGCTAGGCATTCTAATACTAGATTTAAGAGAAGTGGAGAGAGTGGGCATCCTTGTCTTGTTCCTGAGTTAAGAGGAAATGGCTTTAGTTTTTCACCATTGAGTATAATGCTTGCTGTAGGTTTGTCATATACAGCCTTTATTGTATTGAGGAATGTTCCATGGATTCCTAATTTTTCCAGAACCTTCATCATAAAGGGGTGTTGGATCTTGTCAAATGCTTTTTCTGCATCTATTGAGATAACCATGTGGCTCTTATTCTTTCTCCTGTTGATTTGATGAATAATATTAATTGATTTGCGTATATTGAACCAGCTTTGCATCCCTGAAATGAATCCTGTTTGATCATGGTGTATGATTTTTTGGATGAATTGTTGAAGTCGATTGGCCAAAATTTTGTTGAGAAGTTTTGCATCAATGTTCATCAAAGAAATGGGTCTATAGTTCTCTTTCTTTAATGAGTCCATGCCTGGTTTTGGGATGAGGGTTATGATGGCTTCATAGAATGTGTTCGGTAGTGAGCTTTCTCTTTCAATTTCATTGAAGAGTTGGAGGAGTATTGGTGTGAGCTCTGCTTTGAAGGCCTTGTAAAATTCCGCTGTAAAACCATCTGGTCCTAGACTTTTCTTAGCTGGGAGGTCTCTTATTGCTGTTTCTATTTCAATGCTTGATATGGGCCTGTTAAGATAGTTTAACTCATCTTGGTTTAGTTTTGGCATGTCAATATTTGCTAGGAAGAGGTGCATTTCTGTCAAGTTGTCGAACTTATTAGCATAAAGTTTTGAAAAGTATTCCCTTATATTGTTCTGAATCTTGGTTGTTTCCGTGGTGATGTTTCCATTCTCATCTCTGAGTTTATTAATTTGGGTGTGTTCTCTCCTTTTTCTGATAAGGTTTGCTAAGGGTCTGTCAATTTTGTTAAGTTTTTCGAAGAACCAACTCTTTGTTTTGTTGATTCTTTCTATAGTTTTTTTGGATTCTAATTCATTTAATTCTGATTTAATTTTGATTATTTCTTTCCGTCTACTGGATTGGGGTTTATCTTGCTGCTCTTTTTCAAGGAGGTTTAGATGTGTCATTAAATTGCTAGTTTCCGATCTCTCCAATTTGTTGATGTAGGAGCTCAGAGCTATAAACTTGCCTCTGAGTACTGCCTTTGCTGTGTCCCAGAGGAGCTGGTAATTTGTGTGTTCATTTTTGTTGAATAGCATGAACATTTGAATTTCCTTTCTAATCTCTTCCATGACCCACTCATGATTCAGCAGTGTGTTGTTCAGCCTTCATGAGATATTGCACTTTCTTTGGTGGCTTTTGGTGTTGAGTTCTAATTTTATTCCCTTGTGGTCAGAGAGAATGCAAGGTATAACTTCAATGTTTCTGAATTTAGGCAAGTTTGCTTTGTGGCCTAAAATGTGATCTATTTTATAAAACATTCCATGTGCTGCTGAGAAGAACGTGTATTCTGATGCTGCTGGGTGAAATGTTCGGTAAATGTCTGTTAAGTCTAGTTGATCTATGCAGCTGTTTAGATCTGCGGTTTCTCTGTTGAGTTTTTGCCGAGTTGATCTATCTAGTGGGGAGAGTGGTGTGTTAAAATCCCCAACAATTAATGTCTTTGGATCTATATGGGATTTGAGGGAAAGTAGTGTTTCTTTGATAAATTTGGGTGCTCCATTGTTTTGCGAATAGATATTTAGAATTGTAATATCCTCCTGAAGGAGAGATACTTTAATTAGTATGTAGCGATCTTCTTTATCTCTTCTCACGAATTTTAATTTGAAGTCTATTTTATCTGATATTAGGATTGCAACTCCCGCCTGTTTATGAGGGCCGTTTGCTTGGTAGATTTTGTTCCAGCCTTTAACCTTGAAAATATGTTTGTTTTTACGGGCAAGATGTGATGCAATATTATTCTTTCTGATGGATGAACAGAATACTACTATGTATGTATATATATTTTTGATATATATGTATATATGTATACGTACATATATACATACATATATATGTATATACATACATTATATACATACATTTATACTTGTAAATTGGGATCAATAAAATTATATATATATATGTATATAATTTGTTTATACATATAAAATTCTTGATCTCTTTTTACAATGAGAGGCATCTGGGCTGATTCTGTATGTTGGTTACAGAAAACTATACAACAATGAACATGATTGGTCTAGTAGCTTCAGTGTGTCCTTGTTTCTGCTCTATTGGATAAAATGCCCATAAGTGGAATTGCTGGATCATAGGTAGTTCACCATTCAGTTTTTTGAGCAATTTCCATGGTGTTTTCCAAAGTGGTTGAACAAGATTACATCCCCACCAACAGGGTAATACAGTTTCTTTTGGGTCACATCCCTATCAGTATCTGTGATTGATTGTTTTTTCATGATGTTGCAACAGGGGTGAGATGAATCTCACTGTTGTTTGGATTTGCATTTCTTTACTGGAGAGAGTTTTGTCTATTTCATATTCTTACTTCTTCTTCTAAGAGGTTAAGTCTTTATCCCATATATTAATTGGGTTCTTGTTTATTTGAGGGTTTATTTTGTTGGATTTAACTTTTTGATCTCTAAATATTGGTTAGTTATGAAAACCCTTGTCTGATCCTTAGGTAGAAAAATCTTCTTCCATTCTGTTCTGCTTCTATATATCCTGTGAACTTTTTCCTTTGCTATGAAGAAACTCTTCAATATGATGCAATTCCATTGATCCAGCAAGAATGATATTAGACCACTCATAAGGACATGGAAAGGCTTGGAACCAACTTATATTAAGTGTAGAAAGACAAACTCAAAGAAATATAAGTTGCTTTATTTCCCTAATTTGTTGTATTAAAATTACCTCTAATTCTACAAGTAAACACACTTGGATAGTAAAAGAGAAAACATTACATTTTGACATGATAAATTGTATGGGATTCTAAACATTTATACAGCGAGATCAAAGAAGGATGCCCTTAGGAGAGGATCACAAAGGCTCAATGGCTATATGAATATTATCATATAAAATGATCTCCAAGAAATGATAATAAGAGTTTTTTATTATTTTGCTTTTTCTTCTGTGTTCTGATGCTGTTTTTTTTTATTAATTGGTGCACGTTTGGTCTTATGTGTAAGTGTGGAAAGGGTAAAGGGGAACACAGAAATTTTGGGTTAATAAGTGAAGCAATGCTACTCAATAGATACTGCATTGTAAATGAACTATCCAACTTATGGGAGAGTTAGGTTAAAGGGAAAAACTGGGAGAACATGAGGGAACAGGTGGCACTGTTCAAAAAGAATTTTGCACATTATCTGGCTTATGTAATTGTAACCCTTCTGTACATCATCTTTAAAAAATAAAAATGGACCTCATAATCAGGCCAGAGTAGCTAAAATAATATTAGATAAAATTGGCTTTAAACTAAAAGTGGTGTGAAAGTAGAAAGAGACAAAGAAGCACATTAAATATTGATAAAGTAATCTCTCCATCAGAGGGTTATAACAATTCTAAATATCAAAGTCTTGAATCCTAAAGCTCCCAAATTCATCAGAAAAATATTACTTACCCTAAAAATAGGTATACATACAAATACACTGTTGGATACTTGGACATATCATTCTTACCTCTGGACAGGACATCCAGGTAAAAACGTAGCAAAAAAACTTCAAAGCTAAATAACTGCACTGACAATCTATGCCTAACAGGTATCTACATAATATTTCACCAGACAATGTCACAATATATATTCCTCTCAGTAGCCCATGGAATGTTCTCCAAAGTAGATGACATCTTAGAAAATCTGTCAAAATTCAAAAATAAAAATGAAATTACTCCTATATCCTGTACGACCACAATGGGACTAAATTAGATCTCGACATCAAAAGGCATCACAAAAAATTATGAAACTCACAGACTGAATAACACACTGCTAAATAATCAGTGAGTCACTGAAGAGATATGGAGGGAAGTTCCAACATATATGAAATTCAGTGGAAGTGAACACACAAAATACTACCGCATCTGGGACAAAACAGCACAGGCAATACTCAGAGAAAAATTTATACCTTTGAGTATGTACAACAACAAATTAGAACAATCTTGAATCAGCACTAATGTTGCATCACTACATCCTTGAAAAGTAAGAACAAGCCAAACCAAAAACTGGTAGACATAAATAATACAAATTAGTTCAAAGAAATAAATCAATCATAATCTGAAAAGCCCATACAGATAATCATAGTTAACTTTTATCTACTAGTAGCTCACAAATTTGCCCAATGAATGTCAAAGTAGTTGTTTTCAGAGAGAGACTCAACCAACTTGTATGATTCTAAGGAACAACATTTTGTTTGCCTTTATAAAATAAATTTAACTCTGTTGTTCTTATTAAGTTGATTTATAGATGGATTGCAATTACATGAGTCAGGTAATGAGTACATTTCCTTTGTGAAATGTCTTCAGTTCCCTCACTTGTTCCCAGTCCCATCCTCCTGTGCCCACCCATGTGTTAAATAGTTCAAGTTCATGAGTGTTCAATGAAATACAGTGCTGCAATTTTTTACTCTTTTCCCTAAAACTCTGTGCCCACCCCTCACCTTCTTGAAGACAACAATGAATTTACCAGGCATAAGGTAAAGAAGACAGAATCAGCACAAACTATAAACAACAAGAAACACAAAACAAAAAAGGAGTTCTCTGTTTCCATATCTCATGGTTTGTTTGGTTATGTAAATCTTGTTATATCAATATAATTGTTTTTATCATAAAGCCAATACAGGGATCAAGGTGTGATAACATAATTTTGCTTTCTATTTAATAATGCTTTTTATTTTAATATGAAAGTTGTAAGTAACACAATTCAAGTCCTAGTGAAATTTGAAGGCTCAGACTTAAAGTTAAATTTATAGAATGTCTCACAGTTCCATTTTGGCAACCAAATTGAAACACAGGCATGTTTTATCCTAAAGAATATCATTATTTCATGTGTAAAAAAAAGTAAAATAAATATAATATTAATTTAGTGAAATTAGGAAAAAAACATGCAATGCATCAATTCCATAGATGATGAGATCTATTGATAAAATTAATAAAACTTGTTTTGAGTTGATTACTTAAGACATGAAACAAGTGATAATTTTCTTTTTTAGGTGAAATTGATATAGAATTCAAAGCCCAAAGATTCCAGAGTTCTGTGTGCTTGATACGTGTCAATTTACACATATGCTTGGCTCATCTCAACATTATTTGAATAAAACAGAACTGGACTAGAATAAAAAAAATCATGCAAATGTTTAGCTGTATTTTGTGACTAAATATTTCTCTTTCTTATGTTTTATTTTATTTGAAAAATCTGGTAAATTTAAGTCACATCAACAATAATGTGAAATAAACAGCCCTTAGCTCCTTAAAAGACAACCAATAAGAAAAAAAATCAAACAACAAAGAAAAACGTTGAACCTCATTTTGGACATGGTCTTTGTATATTGTGGTGCTTTGCAATTGTGGATTATGTGACTATCCCATGAATCTGGGCTCAATTCACTAGGGCTACTGGAAGAAAATTTCAAAATCTAGAGCAGCTAACTCAGATGTGCAGTTGTTCATAGGTTTCATTATAGTCGCAACTAGACATCAACTGTACAAAGGAAATAATTCTACTGTTTTGCAGGCAAGAATGTGATGAAAAGTGTACTTTTATCTTCTTAGATGAAATAAGAAGACCACATTTTAAAAGTTGACTGAAAGATCAGCCCTTTGAATAACAGTGCCATTTTTAAGTCACTCTAGAAAATTCAAGTCCTTCATTCCTCCACAACCATTAATGCCATTCACAAATAATTGCCAAGGGGAATTTCCAGTTCTATTTGATATTTCAAATGGCTTAAGAGTAACATAAACAATAATTCAAGTTGTTGAGAAAATTTGATTTAGAATCAGCAAACAAATCAGATTCAACTCCATAGCTTAGGAAAAATGAATTAAGAAATATGACATTTTCTTTGTAATTTAATATTAGAAATCAGAGCAAAATGCCAGAAACAGATTCTTTAAGAAGGAAACAGAAGTCTTTGATAAGATATATTAAAGATTACCAAAGGACAAGTAATTTTATCTACATTTTCTATTATATGATAGCATTTTTGTCTGCTAATAACAGGGACTCAAGAAGATTTTTAATTATTATATGAAAATTGCATCTTCATGATTGAATGAAATCAAGGAATATATGGCTCAATAGCTGGTTGGTTCTGTTAAATATTCCCATTATTTTGAATGATCTGGTGTTTTGGTATGTGTGGAATTATAAATGTATTTTTTGACTGGGCAGGAAAGTTTGATTATTAGATCACTGTCTGATACCCAATGTCAGGAACCTAACCTGATTCAGAGTTGTAATTATGTGTGTGTGTGCCTGCCAGTCTGTATTTAGAAGGAAATATCTTATTTCCCTCACGGTATATACTTAATTCTATTAGTTATACTACATTATTGACAGCAGATAAAGGTAATTAACATTTTGAAACATATGTTTATGTTCCTATGATTGCATGAACAAACTAAAAAGTTATGTTTGGCTTAGGAGTTTTGTGGAAGGTCAGCTGAAAGTATAACCATTTGGAATCTTGAGAAAGATATCACTGGCAATCATTTCAGTGTACATCAATTTTAGACAACACTTGCAAGGGTATGTAATCCTATATGTACATGCAACATATATTGACTTTCCAAAGCAACACTATTATAGAAATTTGTAGGAAAACAAGTTAAATTATGGAAACACAAAAGTAATGTGACTATTTATTGCATAGTTTTACATTTTAGTTTCGTGAAGTAAAAATACCATTTATTTCTTCTGTATTGGAAAGAAAAACCTAAATATTACAGTTTGTGCCATATTTCACATTGGGAATTTTTGTCTATATCAATAAATTTATTTCTTTTGTTTCTGCTTTCCTATTCATAATGCTTCTTCTCATAGTATTCTTCTAAGGACTTTTTCTTTCTCCCTGTTTGGGGCTTAAACATATCTCATGATCTCAGTTTGTTTGCTAATGATAGTCAGTCTACCATTTGAACCATGCCTCCAGCCCAGAAATTTTTGTAGTTAATTGGAGACAGAACCTCATGAACTTTCCTACCAGGTGGAAAACCATTATCCCCCAAGTCTCATCCTTCTTAATATCTAGGATTATAGAGATGAGTCATGGACCCCAAGAATCAATGACTTTTCATGTCTTATAGATTCCACATGTTTACTAGTAATTGAAATAATAAACGACCACAGATTGGGTAGCATTAATACTGTAAAGACATTGCCTCTGAGCTGGTGAAACTAGAACTCCAAGATCATTTTTGGCTTCTTCTGAGTCCTCCTTCCTTGGCATATTCAAGGCCTTCTGCGTCTCTTGGAGGAGACTTCAACTTAAATGCTACCTTTGAGATTCTGTTTGCATATGCAGTCACTTTCTAAGACAATGAGTTTTTTATCTTTCGTATGATTTCAGTGGGATAGTATCCAACACATACCATATTACTTAATGGGTAGAAGAAAATCTCTAAGAGAAAATTATTTGTTTGGGGCATTGAATTATGGTTATACTTTAAAAAATAGCAAAGGAGGTAAAGGTTTTAATAGAGCTTGTAAAACGTGTATGAAGTCTTGACCTTAGACATGCAAAATTCTTATCCTGGCACATACTTAAATTCCTAGCGGTACTGGAGGATTGAACCCCAAACCCTATACTTGTGAAACAGCATCTCTACTACTACCACATCTGTAGATTATAATTGGATTGCTTATTTTGATGTAGTATCATTATGCCTGGGCCTTCTTGGACTGCGGTCCTCCTAACACAAGCATAAAACATTGCACCCAGCAAATAGAGTCTTTGAAACTTCTTTTTGTGTCTGGGCTTCCCTGGAACTGGAGTTCTCTAATTTTTGATAGCCAAGTATATAAGATTACAGGGTTGAGCCACTTTATCTGGTAAAATTGTACAATTTCAAAATATCTTGATATTGCCTATTTTTGTGCTTAACATATATAGCTAACCTTAATTTTCTCCCTCTTTTGTTTAGTAAACTGAGTTGAAAATATTGGGTTACTTGATATACAAGGCTTTGTTTTGGATGGAATCCCATCACAATAAAAAAAATCTCCCAAAAGTTTATGTCAAAAATCATGGAAAACAAGACTTCAGGTATAAATGCAGTATGTTTATAGTATTAGTCAGTGCTTAAGTATGAGGAGGAAGGCAGAAATGTGAAAGATGTCAAGTCTCTGTAGAAATTCTGTAGTTGTCACTTTATGTTATCTTCCTTCCTTAAAGCTTGTTTTGTTAAAACCCTCTTGGTGTATATTGCTTGGACTGATTGGTAATCTTCTTCAAGAAATGAAGCTGATTTTAGAAGGCTGGTGGTGTGGTAAATAAAGGAATGATAAGAATGTGCACAGATATTGTCACAGAATGAGCCGACCAGGTTAAATACTGAACAGCAAAACAAAGCAAAGTTTCAAGTCTGATGATCCACATTGGAATATGTATAGATAGATACACATACATATACATATGTACACATACATACATGAAAAATTAAATCTCCAGTAGAATATAGAGAAACTTCACATGACAAGTATTAAACTATATCAAACTGGATGCAGGAACGTTACAGTAAAATATCAATAGATTAGCAGTGATTTAGCACAGATTTTGTAAAGGTTGAAAATTCTTCTTTCATTATATACTTTACAAATATTCTTAGTATGTTTTAAGTTTGTTGAGTGTGTGTGTGTGTGTGTGTGAAAATACCGTACAGATTGATTACAATTATATTGGCAAGTTAATGAGTACATTTCTTATCAAGCATTGTTACCTCCTCCTTTGTTTCCCCTTAGCATCCCTCCCATCTCCCCCTCTGGACCCTCCCCCCCACTCAGAGCCAAAGTTGTAATCTTCATTTTTCTACATAACATCTTGTACATCTCATTGTTGCAATGAGTTCACATGTATCCCTTTTTAAACAATTTGGTTTTTCCCTTCCCCTCCAGAAATTATACCAACATCAAATACAGTGAAAACAGGGTTAAGTTTTTTTTTAATATATTATAGTATGAGCATCCATACAATCTTGAAAGTTGGAATTACACAAAATACGCAACGTGGCTAGGCACTGGTGGTTCAAGGATGTAATCTTAGCTAGTTAAAAGGCTGAAATCTACAGATCCCAGTTCAAAGCCAGCTTGAGTTTGAAAGTTCATTAGATTCTTATCTCCAGTTAACCACCAGGGCAAACAGAGTTCCAGTTTAGATTGTATGTCGAGCACTGGCCTAGAACATAACCCGGGCCCCGAGTTTAAGCCTTGGGATCAACAGAAACTAAAACATAAATTAAAAATAGAGTTAGATATTTTAGAATGAAGCACAATTTAATATACTCTACATTGTTAGGAAGACTAGACTTCTGTGTTAGCTTTATAACCTACCTTAGTAAGTGATACTGTCCATTTATTAAACAGAAAGGCTTACTCAGATTAACAAGTTTGAAGGTTTCAGTGTATGTTCAGTTGGTTTTATTGCTTTGGGGGCCTATAACAAGACAATGTCAAGGTGGGGAGGATGTCAGAGAAAAGTTTTGAAGTAGAATGATTAAAAGATAAAAGAAGAATGTAGATGAGTATCTATGGTTTCATAGGTTTCATGCGGAAGGACTTAATCTCCATAAGAACTACTCAGGTATTCTCCACAGTCTGGTAGGAAATAGAAAGTCATTATTCTTTAACACATAGGTTTTTCTAGGGCATTCTAAATTCAAGTGGCAACATCTTCACCAATGCTAATGATTTGTCAAGGGCTGGAATCAACTGGATATTTCTATAAATTCTAATCAGTGCCCAGCAGACTATTTTATTGAATTCCTATTAAAATATTTTTTTTGCAAAATGACTGTCTTTATACTACATATGTGTATATCAGTGTGTTTGTATGTGTGTATTTTTTGTGTTTGAATAAACTAATATAACAATGTAGCAGATAAAAGTATTAGTATGCCCTTTCGTTTTTCTTCCCATACCATGAAAGTCTGCCACAATTCTCAATCAAATCCTATCCAAGATTCAAATATTAATGCTATCCCAAAAGTTTTGCATGCCAACCCAAGTACATCCACCTTGTTTAAGATGGCCAAGGTATAGGAAAATTTTAAGTCTTCCAATTACGTTGTCACCAAGGAAACAACATACAATATTTCTTTTAAAAATATCTAGGTTGTTGAACAGTTTAGCCAGAAAATTGAAGGAATATATTTATTGGATTTAATGTAAATATTTAGTCAATTAAATGTATGTTCTATATCTACAACTTAGAGCCCTACTAAACGACATTATTGCAAAACTTATCTATTACCATCTTCCATGAAGAAAGTCCTTGCTGAAAACAAACCAGATGTGGTAAACAAATTAATATGTACGCCATTGTCAAATGCTGCTGTTCTAAAGCATGGAAGTGACAGAGCAATTAATGCCTGTGAACAGCTAGTTCTAAGGAGTATGGAAAGTGATTACTATGCACCCTAAGTGGAAAAATCCACAGATGTTTCAGGTTGTGCTGCATTGTTGGCATTTGTGAGATATATTTTGGAAAGCACAATGAATGAAAGCATGCTATTTCCTAAAACTTTTCTGAAGGAAAACTTATTGAAGTAAACCAAAGAATGGATTTTTTTTCCTTAACAAATGCTTTCTGGGTATATTGTTCTATACACTATAATGATGAAATGATCATTTCTTTGGAAAAGTAATATAAAACACTGTCACCTGTTGAATTTCTTTTTAAAGTATATTAAATGACAAGGATGAGGAAATTTAAATGGGTTCATATTATCCAGTATTACTTTAATTTTATATTAAAAGTTAAAACAAACTCACAGAGTATTAGTCCATCAAGATTTATAGAGTAAGTTTCTTGAATATATTTTCTTTTGTTCCTCTGTTTTTTGGGGGGTGATATAAATATATTTTTGCCAAAAAGGCAACTTGGTCTTAACCATTACCCACAAAATTTATGCTGTTATAGAATCAGATTTTTTTTTGATTAATTTAAGACAATACTAGGTGTATTTTATGTCAACACAAAATATAAAAACCAATGACATTTTCACTGAACATCCACTCATAAAAATCATGAATTAATAAAGTAAAACTCTATGTCAATTTTTTGTCGGTTGTGGGCCTTGAACTCTGGGCCTGGGCACTCTGCCTCACCTTTTCAGCTCACAGCTGCCACTGTACCACGTGAGCCACAGTGCAGTTTCTGGTTTAAGGTGGTTTGTTGGAGATAAGAGTCTCATAGTCTTTTCTGCTCATGCTGGCTTTGAACAACTATCCTCAGATCTCAGACCCCATACTAGGGAGGATTACAGGAATTAGCCAACAAACCCAGATCCAAATAAATTTTTAAAAAGCAAGCTTTGAAACTTCTGGTTTTTCCAATAAACAATTTTATTTATTCAGCATTAGTTTATAAAACTATGTGTTATTTTTAGTTGTAACTGGGATTTTTTAAACGATTCAAATATAATTTTTACTATTACTCAGTATCTCACAAAAATCCATTATTATTGACTTTGCACAGTCAATTATTACATACTATCTTACACACTATCATTATTACATTCTATATTGCATATAGTGTAAAGTGAAAATAGTTTGCACCATTTCATATAAATTACTAGGTGTTATTTTAGCATTATAAATTCACATCTGTTGTTTTACAGTAAGGGAAAAAAGATTTTAGAGTTAAAATAAGATATGAATGTGTAGTGTGTCCCAATTGTGTCCCAATTAAAACAAAAATTCTGAGTTCCTACAGACAAAATTATTTTCCTTCAATAAAGACTTTGAAGTAATACCTTTGGAAATAGTGAGCAAAAGGAAGCAGAATTCAACTCACAGCAATCAATGTCTCTGTTATTTTGCTACCCCCTTCACTAAGACCTGCCGGCTCCCACTTGTCAGTGTCTCTCTTAGAATTCTATTTGGGAAAGTTCTAAATCACTGATTCTTTTTGTACTTCCTGTTATATGAAACAAAATATATACACAAAACTCTTGAAATAAAATGCACACATATGTTAAAGCCACCACAGCTGGAAAACCTACCAGGAAAGTGGAACTCCCCCAGGAACAAAAACATGTTGGGCCCAGTTTTTTTTTAAGTACAAACCCTCAAATGCATGTTAATTTGAGTAGAGCTATAATTATAACTGTCTCCCAGAAATAAGGTTGTAATTAAATTCATCTGGATGAACCTAATATAACAAATCCTTTGGATCAACTTGTTTAAAACAAATGTAACTATATTAAGAAAGATCTGCACATATTTAAAAGGAAAAATGCTATAGTATTAAATCACAAAAATCATGACATACTAAAAAAATTCAGAAATGCAATGAATAAGTCCAATAGTATCAATATTGAGAAGTAAATACCACTGATTTAACAAGAACAAAATATGCAAATAATAGAATCTGAGCAGTGTACATGATTAACATAATTTTAAACTACTCCAAATTACACTGTTTGTGGATTACTGAATGTGGGTTATCTAAAGGAAAACATCAGTACATTACATAAATTTAATAAAAATCTCATGAACAGAGAATATTAGTTTCTGGAAAATACTATTTTAATAATTGGTGGTCAAAATGTATCTAGTACTGACAAAATTGCATACCTATTTAGTTAGATCCAAAAAAGACCCAAGCTACACGAGCTGATTTGAATCTTTGGCAAAGTATACAACTATAGCATTTTAATACATGTTGATTCTGGCATGGAATTCATTTCCTCTTTGATCTGACAAATGAATACATGAAAGAACATAGCTTCTGCAACTAAATATCAAGACCTAACTAAGCATAAAATCAGAAAAGTCATCATGCAAGCCGTATTACAACTAGGGTAAAAGAAAAATCAGTCATACTGATTCTGTATTTATTTTAATTGTTGATTTTTTTCATAAATTATTTCCTGTAGCTTGCATTTTTCATACATTGTGTTATATGATGTATATCTTGGCAACTAATTTTGGATGCCTCCTTAAATTTTGTTCTGAGTATAATGTCTCACTTCAGTTCCTAACCCATGAAATGATGTTGTTTACAAACAAATGCTAATAACCACTGTTTATAATACCCAAAATCACATAACATGACACCAGTAAGTATAGGTTAACATTTTGATATCATGGTCTCATGACTGATGAGGCCTATCTGCATGACTATAGTTGTACCTAAATTTAAACACTGTTAAAAACTGTTTATATATTTATCTGTCTCCCATCAGAGATTAAACCTGAGTATAAAGCCTAAGGAAAATGATAAGGTAAGAATTTAGCTATTCTGGATATAAAGTAAACAAAATGCAGCATAAAGTAACTCACTGGTTTAAAGTCAAGCTATTTCTCCAAAACATTCTAAGCATTTCCTTACAATGTGTATTATTCTCAAGAAGGCAATGGGGAATGTGAGGACTAACCAAGTACTGTCTTCAAGTATACATAATTTGGATTTAGCCCTTTATTTCACAATAAACATTATTGACAAAAAAATACTGTTTGAATAATTGATTTTCTGGTCATGTATAATATATCCTAGTTGCATAAACCAAACTCCATTCAGAAA
The DNA here is from genome assembly GCF_024711535.1 of Dipodomys merriami. NCBI lineage: Eukaryota > Metazoa > Chordata > Mammalia > Rodentia > Heteromyidae > Dipodomys > Dipodomys merriami. The sequence continues at coordinate 16,684 of NW_027203762.1, read as the reverse complement.
ATGGTATATTGCAATTAAGAAACAAAAAAATTCAATAAATAGCAAAAAGTATATACGTTTAGAGAATATTTTGAAGAATGCATTAGAAATATTCTAATATAATACTTAATTTGATTGAACAATTTCACATTGACAGTAATTAACTAGAATACTTTAATGCTAATTGGACAAGATTGTCTTTCTAAATGATCAAAGCCTATTTCTCCTTTTAGTTTTTCAGGGAAATAACTGACAAAAAAGGAAATTAACATATGAATCTATAATAACTGGAATGAATTTTTCTTTTTATTACCAAATATTAATTTCACAAAGTAATTTTATTGTGTTATACACATATGTCCACATAATGTTGCTTATTAAATTTTATTCCTTTTATTAATTCATTATGCTATTTTTATACTGAAATTTTATTATGTGATCATACTAACTTAGACGTATTTGAACATATTTACTCCACACTATTTCTCTTCATCCCCTCATTCACTTTTTTCCAAACTCAATCAGTTCCATCTTTTATACGTGGGTCATAAAATTTATTTTCTGGATCTAGAGTCTACATGTGAGAAATGTAGTATTTGTTTACACAGTATGTCTTATTGATTTAATATGAACGTTTCCATTTCTATCTATTTTCCTGAAGATGAAGGAATTTCATTTCAATGAGTGGCTAAATAATATATCATTGTGTATATATGCATATATATGTATATATATTACAATTTCTTTATTCAATCAATGATTAAGGAACATGTAGGTGAATTCTGTATTCATTTTTTTAATGGGAGAAGGAAGGATGGAAATAATGATATTTGGATTGAGAAACGTGATCTTTAGGTTGGCACTATATTTGAAACATCCTCCCAGCTGCACTTCCATCAGTATTTCAATAATGCATTTTATTTAAAAAATGATATTTAATTACAATTGTGAAGGTGTTCTTTTTCAGTAATTATTTTTTATCACAGTGTTACATTTAGTATGGGATATATGTGAACATGAATATGCATGCATGTTTGTAGGGAAGCTGAATGTATATGAGATACAGAATTCAAATAAAAGTTTGAGAAGTATAAGTTGCTAAATTGATGTATATATCCAGTTTGTGGATTGTGATTTCAAGATCACATTTTGGTAGGTTTCATACCATATAAGTAGATGTTTCTAATTCTAAGGGATAAAAAAACTGCTCTGTTTCATAATCATTCAGTCTTAGTATTGCAGACATTGTAATAAGTGGAAAAAATTATTGAAAGTATGATGGGTCGGTGGTAATCCTTTAGAAACTAAAATTTCCCCAAAATCTTCAGATGTACTCTTTGGATATAAATTACAAATATATTTATAAACGTACAGATAAAATATGAACATATTATATATGTAAATATATGAATATACTATAAATACATCATATATTTAGTTATATTTAAATGTGTATCATATATATTAATACATATTTAAATGTAATTCATCTCATCATATATATATATCTATATACATACATACATACATACATACATATTCTTTTCTTTCTTTTTTATTTGGGCAGTCATGGGGCTCAAGGCCAGCACTCGATCCCTTGAGACATAGTGCCACTTACGGTATTCTGATGGTTTATTGGAGATAAGAATCACTTGGACTTTCCTACTCAGGCTGGCAATGAACTGTGATCCTCCAAAATACCTTATGTGCCTAGTAAGACAGCACTTTTTCCAGATACTGTATGTGCTGTGAGAAGTTTGCAACCTAAGCAGCTGTAGAAAATATTGGACCACAAACATAACTGACATTTGCATGAACCCAGTCTTCTAGGACGGAATTATCAAGGCCAATCTTGGAGATTCTTGTTAGGGACATGATGAAAAAATTTTAGTTTAACTTATCTGACCTTTTCTGCTTGACTCAGACATATACTAGATATTGCAAATAAGGGAAACCATGGGACCTATATTTCTTTGGGCCTCGCTTACTTCACTTAATATAATATTTACCAAGTCTTTCCATTTCCTAACAAATGGTTCCTATTTCCTATAAAGTAAATCAAGCAGAAAAATCAGGTTAAGATCTGAAAGAGCCTTTGAAAAAATCTTTGACCTTGAAAAATTGTCCTGGGTATGAATTTTTGGAGAAATATTCCCATTCAAAATAGAAGGACGTATCTTTTTTTTTTTTTTTTTTTTTTTGGGGTCCGGTCGTGGGGCCTGAACTCTGGGCCTGGGCGCTGTCCCTCAGCTCTTCAGCTCAAGGCTAGCGCTCTACCACTATGAGCCACAGCGCCACTTCCGGCTTTTTTCTTTTTGCTTATGTGGTGCTGAGGAATCGAACCCAGGGCCTCGAGCATGCAAGGCAAGCGCTCTACCACTGAGCCACCTTCCCAGCCCGAAGGACGTATCTTTTAACATTATGTTCGTACTTGGTTTTGAAATACTGGCCTTGAGCTCTATCTTGGCATTAATTCTCAATGTTTGGACTGAGTCACACCTTCACTTCTTCTTTTTACTACAAGTGGAGAAAAGAATCTTTTAGGTTTATTCATTTGGAATAGCTTGGAATTGCAATTGTCAAATTTGAACCTACCTCGTAGCTAGGTGGAAGCCATTGGTGCTCTACTAAAACTCACTTCTTTTAAAAATAAATAATCACAAAAACAAGAAAAAAATTGTTCAATGATTTATGTGTTGTCTGATAAACCAAATCACTTGCTACTGGAAGACAGAAACTGAAACGTTAGAGAGGAATACGGAGGACAGAGACAAAAGGAATGAAGAAGGGAAGGGAGAGTAAATTAGGGGAGGAGAAGGGAGGATGGGAGAGGAGGGGAGAGGAGAGCTGAGTAGAATTGTCTATAAGTTATTATTGTACAATCAGTGCCTATGCATTTATATAGCCAAAGCCTTATATTTTTGGTAGTAGTAAGTTGAGATATAAAATACCAATTTACAGCTAAAAACCTGTTAGTGTGCTTCCTTCTGTACCAAGGGTGCCACAGTGAGGTTACTGTTACAGAGAAGGAAAGAGTAATCAGTTTAAGTGATTCTGAGAAACAATAATTGACATGCCAGGAATGTTCCCTTGTATGGTGAAGTCAAGCATCACTATTGTTCCCTGATCGAGTATTCCTCTCAACAAGAATAGCAAAAACAGAAGAGAAAGGAGATATCTGAGTAATAATCATCTTTCTTTTTACCCTCTTCCCTTGGCCTCTCAAACAATAAAGCCAAAGGAGAATAACCTGCGCTAGTGGGGTAAATGAGAGAAAAAAGTTCAGTCTAGCTTAATGTGAAAGTTTTAAAATAATTGGGGCAGCGTTTCAAATACTGAAATAAAACGTTTGTAATTATTAATAAAAAGTAACTGTAAATTTATCGAAAAGTTAGAAGACTAAAGGGCTCACTCCATAGTGGAATCTGCATAATTGAACTGACTCCTGCTACTATCATCAAAAAATGAAGACCGTAGCCGGGCGCTGGTGGCTCACGCCTATAATCCTCGCTACTCAGGAGGCTGATATCTGAGGATCTCGGTTCAAAGCCAGCCCGGGCAGGAAAGACCGTGAGACTCCTATCTCCAATAAACCACCAGAAAACCGGAAGTGGCGCTATAGCTCAAGTGTTAGAGCGCTTGCCTTGAGCTGAAGAGATGAGGGACAGCGCCCAGGCCCAGAGTTCAAGCCCCACGACTGACAAAAAAAAAAAAAAAAAAAAAAAAAAAATGAAGACTGTGCCTAAACTTCCAATACTAGGTAAATTACCCTCGATATTCACTTAAAATGTGTGAATATGATGCAGAAGACATTACTCATGTAACTGTAACCCCTCTGTACACGATTTTTACTATAAAATGTATAAATATTAGAAAAGTGGAATGATTGGCAATGATCCAGATGTATTGTACATTGAAATGCTCATACACATTATTCAACACTGACAAGATGAAGTGAAACCCCTTTGCACGACTTGCTAAAGATTAAATTATTTTGAAGTTTTAATATTAAATGACCAGAGCATAAACCTTTAGAGATAAATAAGAGGATAGCATTGACATATTGTTGAGGCTTGTGCTCCTTTCAATACACAAAAATTAATGTGTCAAGTCTGCTGAAATGTAAGTTGTAATTTGTCAATTCTTTTTGCAAATTGCTCAAATTATAGAGATCTAAATTCCACTATCTCTTCAGTCCCACCAAAAGTTCGTATAGACCTTCATGTTTCTCACTTGTTTCTAAATATCTTAATGTAATGCATTGGGACCAACACTAAATTCTTTTAAAATCCTCTCATTAGGACATAGGTATGGATAGATAATTGATGTGTGCAGAATCAGAAATATTCACAAGGCTGTAAATGAATGCTTAGTAATTTTCTCTCTTCTGGGTCATAGAATACAGCCTGTCCTTGTTAGGAAAATTTAGGAGAATGGAATAGGAATAGGACGGACTTCATAGGACTGTTTATTGACGAAAAGCAGGTTTGGAGGTTGTGTGAGGGAGCAGAAACAGGATCTGAGTTTTTATAGGAGGACTAAGCAAGGAGGTAGAGTTTAATGAAAAGCCCCTAGGTCAAGGATAGTGGGGGCCTTTCAGTAGGGCCCACAATGGGATGTTTACAACTGGGATTATATGGATTGCCCTGCCTGCACTTAAAAGGAGTTCACACATACCTGGGATTTTGCCTGTACTGTTTATGAGCCTGGAACAGCAGGGTGGGGGTCAATCCTTCATATTCCATCTTTAGATACATAAAATGATAGGGCCAAGTGGGGAGAAGCAAGTTCTTCATTTAGGATCTTTGGATACATAAAAAGAATTGGGCTGAGAGAGGAGAATCATGCAGTTATGAGAACAAAGCAGATTCCATCATTTTGAACCCTGGAGTATAAAAGGTGGAGGGGCATCGTGGTCTTTTAGGTTACTTCCAGCTGTCATGAGTGTGTCCAGGAGTCACTGGGGCTGGCATCTTCAGGTCCAGGTCTGTGCTCGATCCAGAGCACTGTAAGCAAAGCCTCTGGTTGCCTGCAGTAATAGGATGTCCTTGACTTGGTCCCAGGTTTGGGTGAGGACTGTTATCCTGTTAGAGAGAAACTTGAAAATGCTGAGGTCAGGCCAAAGGCTTACAAGGTGGCAGGACTAGTTGATATGAGTGACATCAGAAAACACAACCAGGGAATAAGCCAGAAACGTTCCATTTGGATCATGAGCCTATAACCATTCAGAAACTAGGGCTGGATTGGAGTATTTAAGGGCCTGGTGAGAGAACTTGATCATTTCCTATAAATAGCAGGTAACAAAGGCAAGAATGTAAATTCCTGTGCATTTAGAAGTTAGACAGATATGGACAAGCTTCTCAACTTGTTTCTATTGACCTCCTGGATCTGGTTAATTTCGGAAGGGCAGGCACAAAGTGGCTGATGTAACATCTTTTCCTCTTATTCTTTTTCCACCTTGTCCTGGGATCTAGGTGCTTGTGGCTGGGATATGGGCTTTGAACTCAAGGCCTGAGCATTTTCCCTGAGTAATTCTGCTCGAGGCTAGCATTCTACCACTTTGAGTCACAGGGCCACATTTAGCATTTGGCTGGTTAATTTTTGAGCCAGCTTCCACCCTGGCTCTTTGATGGTTAGTTGGGAGATAGAGTCTCAAGGATTTGTCTGCCTGGGCTGGCTTTGAACTGCAATCTTTACCACAGAAACCTTTTATCATTTCCAATTAAAGCAACAAGGAGATCAGTGAGAACAAGTAGAGTTTATGTGCACCCTGCCAAGAATTGATCAACAAATACTTGTCAGAACTCTGCAATGACAAAATTCAATAGATGGGATGAGAGTTTGAGCATAGCTTGTAAGCCTGGAAAACCTGATAAGTAAATTGTATGAGAGGCTCTCCTGGCCTATACATGTTTCAATAGTATAACAACATAGCTGGCTTTTTCATATCAGGATGAGTAAGGTTTACAGAGAGTGTCCCACAATATTCTTAGTGTTTGTAAATCTAAATCAGTCTTTTACCAAGAATCAGCTGTGTGTAATGGAGTCAGGCAGGAGTCCAGTGTACCATGGTGGAGGTAGGATGGTCCAGGCAGGATCTGGGCAAGACTGCCTCCCTCGGATGAATTGTCAAAACTCCTGGTTAGTTACTTACAAAATTATACACAGACGTTAAAGAAACGACTTTAGATGGACATAGAGAATGACATGCTAGATTTAATGTTAAACCACAGCCAAGGATTACTTACCAACTTTACTCTCAAGCTGTCTTTTAAGGCTTACTCATACCATCTCCAATACTCGAACTTTCTGGGGACAGAAAAAGATATGTGGAACAAACATTTTAAGACAATTCTTACCTCCTTACTGGTTTGTTTTTCATCACAGCTGGCTAGGAGCTGAGCTGGGTCTCATTCCTTTTACTACTGCTCTTGAAAAAAAGGTTTTCTTTTAACAAACAGCACATTTGATAGGAAATATCACTATCAAGACATAGAAGAAGATAACTTGTTGCAGAGTTTTTATAATGAGATTATGTTGAACATGTTTTCACACACACACTTTTAAACTAAAGTTCTAAGATGCACTTGGGTTTTTAAAAAATCAAAATCACCCATAAGTTTTTTTGGAATTCCAGTGACAAAGTGATATTTTTTCCCAATATGATAAAACCACGTGGTCAATGTCAGAATAGTAGGCAATACCAAACAAAATGCATGGCAAATTTTGACAAACAGAATTTCAACCCTTAAATCAACATTGATAACAAGAGCAGAAGACCTTTAAATCAATTTTGATGATGAGGTGGATTAGTATATGAAATAAATAATTTAACCATTAGAATAGTGAAGAGGAGAGGGAAGTAAGGTTGGTGGAAGAATGGGGGTTGTAGAAAAACCCATCATGTGGTCTTAGTCCCCCCAGATAAGAGTGTCTTGTACATCTCATTGCTACAGTGGGTCAACCTGTATCCTTTCCTTGTCTCTTAAATGAAGAAATGGTAGCTTGATTTATGTTGATTCTACTTGTGTAGACACACCTAAAATCACTCACCAAGTCCAAAAGCACACAAATGAAATGCTTCTTTTGTCAGTTGGTATAATTGTATTCTGCACATTTATTGACAGGATTCAAATTATTCTCAAATTTTCATACATTACAAATACTTTTTCTTATTTTCGTGGCCAGGAAATGCAAGACCTCAGTCTGCATTTCTCACTTTAGACTTATCATATGGGTTGGTTAAATGTTGACCTGAGCTCCAGTCTTCTGTGGACTCACTCATTACTTAGGAATTGATGCTGGCTGTTGGAAAAGAGCTCAAGGAAAGATGCCGTATAACGTTATTCTTTACAAGGATATTCTCCTGCTGTTTTGGTTGTTGAGAGTATCTACAAGAGCAAGCATTCCGTGGGGAGCAAGGAGACACCATATGACCTATACTTACTGAGATTTCTGGGTGATGTGCTATCACTTGTACTGCATTTGCAAGTCAAATCTTAAAACCTACCAGTTTTAAGGGATAAGAGAAGTGCGAAAAGAACTCTTAGAGACAAATATATCTTCAACATATTTGATTCCAAGCATTCCGTCTAGGGCATATTCAACAAGTAGTGAAACTTGTGTTGGCTGTATTATGCATTTTTCTCCATCTGTGCATGTATACATATGTATATGTATGTGTGTATTTGTATGTATAGCAATATACATGTTTACATATATAAGGGCACATACACACATATATGCACATATAAATAAATATACATATATAAATATATTTATATATATATATCAGGTGTACAGTGATTTGTTCTAGACTTCCCAGCACATTGTCATTCTCACAAAGTGTACATGGTCTGAGAATCTGTGCTCACTTCCCCCACTTCCTTGTTTTTCATCCCTGTCACCAACTTCAGCCTACTTGCCATAGGATAGCTTTGTTTTTGTTACTTAATTATAATAAAAGAAAAAGGTTGCTTGTAAAAGGAAAAGATATTTTAGGACACAAGTTATAAGTATGTTATTCGTCCCAATGATTCCTATGAGGAAAATTTGTAATAATAGTAAAAGTGAATAGCAATTCCTAGATGTGTTGGTTTGCCATTTAAAATGGGAAAGAATAATATCACGTCACCGTTATAACTCTTAAAGAATGCAAGGTTAACTGTTGGTCCCTATCATTTCCCCAAAATCCCAGTGGGTCCTGAAGGATAATAGTAGCTCAGTAGAAATTCTAAGTAGCAGACATGGAGCATGAAAGAGAAAGCGAGGAAATAAGAGAGAATGAAAGAGAGAAATATCATAATACTGAAAGTTCAGAACTAATAAATAAACAAGAGCTGTACGAGAATATTCATACTGCTAACTTTAGACTCTACATGCACATTTGAAGGTATTTGATGTATGATAACCCATCAGCACCACATAAGCAGAAAAAGATGGAAGTGGTGCTGTGGCTCAAGTGGTAGCAATAGCCTTGAGATGAAGAGCTGTGGAGCAGTACATAGGACACAGAGTTCAAGCCCCACAACCAACAGAAACAAAACCAAAAAACTAAACACAAAACCGTCTCTCAATTTTGTGGCCTCAACTCTGTAAAACAACTGCTTCAGCCTAGGGCTAAGATTAATGTGTGGACATTTATCAACACTCCTGATTCAAACTCTACTTGAGAAACATTTAATCAACATTTTGTTCTTAATTTTGCTCTTTGTAAATTCACATGCACCTATAAAAAATGGTGTGGCCATCCCAGTAGCATTCTCAAAGTACCTCGTAATGATGACTTACAAAAAGTTGTATTATATTACAACAAGGAAAATAATGCTACAAATAAAGAAAACCAATAATTAAATATTAATGATTAATAAAATAAAAACCTAATACCATTGATTCCAGTATTTGAAATGTACTACACATTAGATTTTACTATTTTCTCATATTCCTTTTTTTATTTTATTTGTGAACATACTGTACAGAGGGGTTACAATTACATGGGCAGGATAATGCACACATTTCTTTCCAAGCATTGCAGACTCCTCCTTTAGTTACCCTTCACATACCTTCCCATCATCCCCCCTACCCCCACTCAATTCTTCCCCTCCCCCCGCACCGAGGTTGTAAAGCTCGTTTTTGACATGACAACTTGTACTTCTCATTGTTACAAGAGGTGCACCTGAATCCTTAAACGACTTCTTTTTCCCCATCTCCTCCACAAGTTATACTGACATAAAATTTTGTTAAAGCGGGGGTTACACTGTGGGGGAGGGACATAAAAAGCAACAAAGAAATAATCTTAGAAATGCGTTAGACACACAAGCATGAAAGAAAAAAAACATTAAAATACATATCTAAGGGTTCATTTTCCTGACATCACATTATGTGACCTTTTCCGCTTGACTCATACATATACTAGATACTGCAAATAAGGGAAACCATGGGACCTGTGTTTCTTTGGGCATGGCTTACTTCACTTAATATAATTTTTCCAAGTTTTTCCATTTCCTAACAAATGGGGCAATGTCATTCTTTCTGATGGAGGTATAGAATTCCATTGTGTATATATACCACATTTTCTTGATCCATTCATCTACTGAAGGAAATCAGGGTTGGTTCCATATCTTAGCTATGGTAAATAATGCTGCAATAAACATAGTTGTGCTGGTAGCTTTAGTGTGGTCTTGTTTGTAAACATTTGGGTAAATGCCCAAAAGTGGGATTGCTGGGTCATAGGGGAGCTCTATGTGAAGTCTTTTGAGGAACCTCCGTACTGCTTTCCAAAGTGGTTGAACAAGTTTACATTCCCACCAACAATGAAGTAAGCTTCCCTTCTGTTCACATTCTCTCCAGCGTCTGTTGCTGTTAGAGTTCTTGATTTTGGCCATTATAACTGCAGTGAGGTGGCATCTCAATGTTGTTTTGATTTGCATTTCTTTTATGGCTAGGGATGTTGAGCATTTCTTCATGTGTCTATTGGCCATCCTTCTTTTTCTTCAGAGAAGTTTCTCTTTAAGTCTTTAGCCCACTTACTTATTGGGCAGTTGTTTCTTTGAGGATTTGTTGTTGGGGGATTTAATTTTTTGAGTTCCAAATATATTTTAGATATGAGACCCTTGTCCTTTGTATGGCTAGTAAAGATCTTCTCCCAATCCGTGGGCTTTCTAATGATCTTGCTAGCTATGTCCTTTGCCATGCAGAAGCTCTGCAACTTCATGCAATCCCATTTGTCCAACCTTTCTTTGATTTGTTGTGTTTCCGGGTCTTTATTCAGAAAATTTCGGCCTGAGCAATGAAGACCTAGGGTTTCTCCTATTACATCCTGTAATGTTTTCAGATTGTCTGCTTTGAATACAAGGTTTTTTAACCATTTGGAGTTGATTCTGGTGCAGGGTGATATATAAGGATCTAGCTTAATTTTCTACAAGTTGTTAACCAATTTAACAGCCCCATTTACTGAAGAGGTTGTCTTTCTTCCATTCTATGGTTTTAGCTCCCTTTTCGAAGATTAGATGGCTATAGGTCTGTAGGTTCATTTCTGGGTTTTCAATTCTATTCCTTTGGTCCTGAGGTCTGTTCTTATGCCAATACCAAACTGTTTTGAATACTATGGCTTTATAGTAGAGTTTGAAATTTGGTATTGATATTCCTCCAGCAGTGTTCTTTCCGTTGAGGAGCGTTTTTGCTATGCGGGGTCTTTTATTGTGCCATATGAATTTTTGGATTGCCTCTTCTATTTCCTTGAAGAATGAGGTTGGAATTTTGATAGGTATCGCGTTGAATTTGTAGATAGCCTTGGGAAGTATTGCCATTTTCACGATGTTAATCTTTCCAATCCAGGAGCATGGGAGGTTTTGCCATTTTTTAAGTTCTGTTTGGATTTCCTATTTCAAGATTTTAAAGGTTTCATCATAGAAGTCCTTCACTTTTTGGTTAACTTAATTCCTAGGTATTTTATGTTTTGTGGGGCTATTACAAATGGAGTTGCTTTCCTAATTTCAGCCAAACTTTTCTCACTGTTGGCATACAGAAAAGCCATTGATTTTTGGGTGTTAATTTTATACCCTGCTACTTTGCCAAAATTTTCAATCACCTTGAGTAATTTGGGAGTGGAGTCTATTGGATTCTTTAAATACAAAATCATGTCGTCTGCAATGCCAAAGTTTTCAATCACCTTGAGTAATTTGGGAGTGGAGTCTATTGGATTCTTTAAATACAAAATCATGTCGTCTGCAAAGAGGGAGAGTTTTATTTCTTCTTTCCATATTTGGATCACCTTTTTGTCTGCATCTTTTCTTATTGCTGTAGCTAGGAATTCTAATACTAGATTGAAGAGAAGTGGAGCGAGTCGACATCCTTGTCTTTTTCCTGACTTAAGTGGGAATGGCTTTATTTTTTCACCATTAAGTATAATGCTGGCTGTAGGTTTGTCATATACAGCCTTTATTGTATTGAGGATTGTTCCATGGAGTCCTAATTTTTCAAAAACCTTCATCATAAAGGGGTGTTGGATCTTGTCGAATGCTTTTTCTGCATCTACTGAGATAATCATGTGGTTCTTATCCTTGCTCCTGTTGATGTGATGAATAATATTAATTGATTTGCTTATATTGAACCAGCTCTGCATCCCTGAAGTGAATCCTGTTTGATCGTTGCGTATGATTTTTTGGATGAATTGTAGAAGTTGGTTGGCTAAAATTTTGTTGAGAAGTTTTGCATCAATGTTCATCAAAGAAATGGGTCTATAGTTCTCTTTCTTTTTTTTTAATTTTATTTTATTTTATTTGAGAACACAGATGCTGGAGGGGATGTGGACAGAAAGGAACCTTACTTCATTGTTGGTGGGAATGTAAACTTGTTCAAACACTTTGGAAAGCAGTATGGAGGTTCCTCAAAAGATTTCACATAGATCTCCCCTATGATCCAGCAATCGCACTTTGGGGCATTTACCCAAATGTTTACAAACAAGACCACACTAAAGCTGCCAGCACAACTATGTTTATTGCAGCATTATTTACCATAGCTAAGATATGGAACCAACCCAGATGCCCCTCAGTAGATGAATGGATCAAGAAAATGTGGTATATATACACAATGGAATTTTATGCCTCCATCAGAAAGAATGACATTTCCCCATTTGTTAGGAAATGGAAAGGCTTGGAAAAAATTATATTAAGTGAAGTAAGCCAGGCCCAAAGAAACATAGGTCCCATGGTTTCCCTTATTTGCAATATCTAGTATAGGTATGAGTCAAGCGGAAAAGGTCAGATAATGTGATGTTAGGAAAACGAACCCTTAAATATGTATTTTAATGTTTTCGTTTCTTTCATGCATGTGTTTCTAACGCATTTATAAGATTATTTCTTTGTTACTTTGTATGTCCCTCCCCCACAGTGTAACCCCTGCTTTCATTTTATTTGATGTCAGTATAACAGGTGGAGGAGATAGGGACAAACAAGTCTTTTAAGGATTCAGGTGAACCTGTTTCAACAAGGAGAATTACAAAATGTCATGTCAAAGCAAGCTTTACAGTGTCGGTGTAGGGGGGGAGGGGGGTATGAATGGGTGGGGGGAAGGGGGGAGGCTGGGAAGGGAGGTGAAGGGTAAACAAAGGAGGAGGCTGCAATGCTTGGTAAGAAATGTATGCATTATCCTTCCAATGTAGAATCAACTCCAAATGGATCAAAGACCTTGAACTCAAAGCAGACACTCTGAAAACATTACAGGATGGAATAGGAGAAACCCTAGGTCTCCTTGGATCAGGCCGAAATTTTCTGAATAGAGACCCAGAAACACAACAAATCAAAGAAAGGTTGGACAAATGGGATTGCATAAGGTTGCAGAGCTTCTGCAGGGCAAATGACATAGCTAGCAAGATCAATAGAAAGCCCACCGATTGGGAGAAGATCTTTACTAGCCATACAAAGGACAAGGGTCTCATATCTAAAATATACTTGGAACTCAGAAAATTAAACCACCCAACAACAAATCCTCAAAGAAACAACTGCCCAATAAATAAATGGGCGAAAGACTTAAAGTGAAGCTTCCCTGAAGAAGAAAGAAGGATGGCCAATAGACACATGAAGAAATGTTCAACATCCCTAGCCATAAAAGAAATGCAAATCAAAACAACATTGAGATATCACCTCACTCCAGTTAGAACAGCAAAAATCAAGAACTATAGTTCTCTTTCTTTGAGGAGTCCCTGCCTGGTTTTGTGATGAGGGTTATGATGGCTTCATGGAATGTGTTCGGTAGTGAACTTTCTCTTTCAATTTTGTTGAAGAGTTGGAGGAGTATTGGTGTGACCTCCGCTCTGAAGGCCTTGTTAGAATTCGGCTGTAAAACCATCTGGTCCTGGACTTTTCTTAGCTGGGAAGGCTCTTTTGCTGTGTCTATTTCAATGCTTGATAAGGGCCTGTTAAGCTGGTTTAATTCATCTTGATTTAGTTTTGGCAGGTCAATATTTGCTAGGAACAAGTCCATTTCTGTCAAGTTTTCAAACATATTAGCATAAAGTTTTGAGAAGTATTACCTTATATTGTTCTGAATCTTGGTCGTTTCCATGTTGATCTTTCCATTCTCATCTCTGAGTTTTTTTATTTGGGTGTGTTCTCTTCTTTTTATGATAAGATTTTCTAAGGGTCTGTCAATTTTGTTAATTTTTTCGAAGAACCAACTCTTTGTTTTGTTGATTCTTTCTATACTTTTTTTGGATTCAATTTCATTTAATTCTGATTGAATTTTTATTATTTCTTTCCATCTACTGGATTGGGGTTTATCTTGCTGCTCTTTTCAACTTGGTTTAGATGAGTCATTAAATTGTTAGTTTCAGATCTCTCCAATTTGTTGATATAGGAGCTCAGAGCTATAAACTTGCCTCTGAGTACGGACTTTGCTATGTCCCAGAGGAGCTGGTAATTTGTGTGTTCATTTTGTTGAATAGCATGAACATTTGAATTTTCTTTCTAATCATTCTATGACCCACTCATGATTCAGCAGTGTGTTGTTCAGCCTTCATGAGATATTGCACTTTCTTTGGTGGCTTTTGTTGTTGAGTTCTAATTTTATTCCCTTGTGGTCAGAGAGAATACAAGGTATAACTTCAATATTTCTGAATTTAGACAAGTCTGCTTTGTGGCCTAAAATGTGGTCTATTTTAGAAAACGTTCCATGTGCTGCTGAGAAAAACGTGTATTCTGATGCTGCTGGGTGAAATGTTCGGTAGATGTCTGTTAAGTCTAGTTGATCTATGCAGCTGTTTAGATCTGCGGTTTTCTGTTGAGTTTTTGCCGGGTTGATCTATCTATAGGCAAGATTGGTGTGTTAAAATCCCCAAGAATTAATGTCTTTTGATCAATATGGGATTTGAGGGAAAGTAGTATTTTTGGATAAATTTGGGTGCTCCATTGTTTTGCGAATAGATATTTAGAATTGTAATATCCTCCTGAAGGAGAAATCCCTTAATTAGTATGTAGCGTCCTTCTTTATCTCTTCTCATGAATATTAATTTGAAGTATATTTTATCTAATATTAGGATTGCAACTCCTGCCTGCTTATGAGGGCCATTTGCTTGGTAGATTTTGTTCCAGCCTTTAATATTGAAAATGTTTTTGTTTTTAAGGGCAAGATGTGACTTCTAAAGGCAGCAGATAGAAGGGTCTTGTTTTTTAATCCAACTTGACAGTCTATGTCGCTTAATTGGAGAGTTCAGTCCGTTATCATTAAGAGATAGGTCTGAGAAGTATTTGGGTGTTCCTGCCATGTTATCCATCATCTTGGGGGCTGCAAAAACTGGGTTCTTCCTATGCTTCTTGGATTCTCAGTTTGGGTGTACTTTCTTGGCCTTTATTGTGGTCTTGGTGGTTTTCTATGTGTAGGACCTCTTTCAGAATCTTTTGTAGGGCTGGTTTGGTGGAGATGTATTATTTCAATTTTTCTTTGCTATCGAAGGTTTTTATTTGGCCTTCACTTACGAAGGAGAGTTAGCTTGATACAGTATTCTTGGTTGATAGTTGTTTGGTTTTAGGGCATGGCATACATCATTCCATGCTCTTCTTGCTTTAATTGTTTCTGCTGATAAATCAGAGATGATTCTAATTGGTTTCCCTTTGTAGGTGATTGATCTTTCCTTTTTGACAGCTTTAAGGATCTTTTCCTTGGTCTGAGTTTATCCTGTGTGTATTATAATGTGACGGTAGGATGTCCTATTCTGCTCTGGTCTATTTGTGGTTCTAAAAGTTTCTTGTATCAGAATAGGCCTATCTTTTTTGCATGTTTGGGAAGTTCTCTGCTAGATCGTGTTAAACAAATTTCCTAGACCATTAACTTCTGATTCTAGGTGCTCCTCTATATCCATTATCCTTATATTAGGCCTTCTGATGGTGTCTTCCAGGTGATGGATAGATCTATCATATTTCGTGGACTTGTCTTGGATGGTTGTATGTTCTTTCTCTATAATATCTAGGCTGTCTTCAATCCCTGAGATTCGATGTTCTGCATGGTCTAACCTGCTGTCAAGACTCTGTACTTTGTTTTTTATCTCTTTTCCTTCTAATTGGTCAGCTTTGATGGCTTCAAATTCTTTGTTGAAGCTCTGTTTTAGAACTTGTATGAATTTCTTTACTTCCTTAATTTGGTGTTCAGTGTTTATTCTCAGATCACTTAGTTGATTGGTTATGGTTTCTTTGGACTCACATTCCTTCTGTTGGGTTCCATTCAGCATTCCCTTTGTGGTCTCCCTGACTTCCTTCAGCTCATTGTTAAAGGATTCCATGAATGCCTTTAGTGATCTTTGTGTATTCTCTTCCTGCACTCTCAATTCCTGTATTTTCTTTGATTAGCTTCCTCCGGTTCGTGGGATTCCTGCAGTTCTCTTTGACTGTTCTCAGCTTGTTCATGCCATTCCTGCCTTTCTGTTTGAGTATTCTCAAGCTGCTCACGCAAATCCTGTATCAGTCTTTGAGTAGCTTCCACACCCTTATGATATTGCTGTATAAACTTTTGGATTGCCTCCTCTCTCTCCCTATCACGTTCATATAGTGTCCTTTGTATGTTTTCTATCTTTTCATTTATCATGTTTGCCAGCCATGTTTGTAGAGCTATATGGGAACTCTCCTCTGGATTATTCATGATCTGTTCTGTCCCCTTATTATCAAGATTGGGAATTGAGATACCCGGATTTGCCATTTTTCTTGTGTTTTTCGTGCTTACTCTGCCCATTTGAGATGAAAATAGTTCCAGTTTTGTGCTAGAGCACTATCTTAAGTCAATCATCAACCCAAGTCTGAATTTGCACAGTGAATAGTCAACAGATACAATCTAGTTCAACAGATACATCTATTGAACATCAAACAACTATATGTTAATGGGCTTCGAACCGCAGAGAAGAATTTGGAAAACCAGAAATTATTAGGGTTAGGGAGAGATGTGGGTAAAAAATAGGAATAGATTGGTGTGGGGAGGCACAGGGAGAGTTAACTACGTCCTAATATCAATGCAGGAAATAGGTTGGGTAGGATGCAAGTATAGAGAGAGAGAAAAAGAAGAAAGGGAAAGGGAAAAGAAAAGAGACCAGAAAAAATAGAAAAGTAAAAATTAAAGATATTATGGAGATTCGAAAACAAACTATTTAGAGAGGAACATGAATATATTCAGAGAAGGGGATGGACATAGAGAAGATGCAAAAAACTTAAAAATAAAAATGCTT